>NC_039284.1:11112364-11332364 GCF_003368295.1 Carassius auratus
GGCCGGTTGGATGTACTGCCAAATTCTCTGAATCGCCATTGAGGCGGCTTATGGTATAGAAATGAACATTCAATTCACGTACAGCTCTGGTGGACATTCCTGCTGTCAGCATGACAACTGCACGCTCCCTCAAAAATTGCAACATCTGTGGCATTGTGCTGTGCGATAAACCTCCACATTTTAGAGTGGCCTTATATTATGGCCAGACTAAGGCACACCTGTGCAATAATCACGCTGTCTAATCAGCATCTTGATATGCCACACCTGTGAGGTGGTTGAATTATCTCGGCAAAGGAGAAGTGCTCACTAACAAAGATTTAGACTGATTTGTGGAAACTATTTTGGAGAAATAGGCCTTTTGTGTACATAGAGCAATTCTTATATCTTTGACTTCAGTTCATGAAAAATGGGGGGGGGATACAAAAATGTTGCATTTATAATTTTGTTCAGAGTAGTATGGAAACTTACTGTAAACCAGTTAACAGGTTTTTACTGTAGCATTTTACAGTCTTTTACTGATAAAATAACAGTTGTTTTTTTTTAATTATTATTTATATATACAGTGTACTGTGCTTATTGTCATGTTTCATGTTAAAGTTTATGGTTTTCATTCTGATACAACTTCAAAGTTCCATCCAGAATATTAAACCTTTTTCTTTCTGTCTTGTTTTAGGTTTGTGCAGTTTATAGAGATCTTGAGCTAAGTTTTGGGATCTAAAGCCTGTTTAAATCAGGTTCAGATCATGGCTTTGAGTTTCACAGAAGTCACTCTTTCGCCTAAGGTATGCTCAGCTATGCCTCCCTCGACCAACCTGAAACGCAAGCAACTAATGTGGCAGAATGCAGTACGTCACATTATTGACCAACGAGGAATGCATCATGAGGGGCGTGCAGCCAGTTCTCACAAAATCATTGTTACTGATGCCTACATCGATGACATCAACAGGCAGATCCGTAGCAAAGCTGTGCGGGGCAACGCAGGCACACATAAGCGGCGTTCCTCTGCAGCCCGCGTTCACCCATTACGAGAGCGCAACTCCACCTGTACACGCAAGTCCACTGACTCACTCAGTGATGCTGACTTCTTCGTAAGCTGGGGCTCCACAGTGCGTGGCATTTTCCTTCCAGTTCTCCACCACAAATTCAAATCTCATGATCTTGAGCATCTATACCAGCAACACTCGTCTGGTCAGCGCCGAACTTCCCTTGTAGTCACTAATGTCATTGATATCCTTACCAAACTCCATATTCTCTTCATCTACCTGGCTGTGGCCCCTGAGATGGTGGACTCTCAGCAAGGATGGTTGGCTGGGCTCTTCATGGGACTTGGAGCAGTCATATGTGTCTTAGTTCTGACCTGTAAAGGATTGATGACTCCAGATTACCTGCGCTATGCTGGGCTGGCAAGCTGGTTGTCCCAGACCGTGCAGGCGCTGGGTGGTTTGGCATATGGGTTGGAGAACCAATCCTGGTATGTGCTCTTCACCCTTTTCGCCACCTACACACTATTGCCCCTACCTCTACTGTGGTCCATCTTCATAGGGTTCTCCACCGCTGCCTTGCACCTGTTGGTGGATGCCCTTAGGAACTACAATGACACGGCCATTGTAAGAAAGGTAAATCAAGGGTCCGTGCTCAAGCTCAAAGCTCATCTAACTTCAAAGTTAACTTCTTGATTCTCAGCTGTGTCAAAAAGTAAAAGGAAATCAATGTTTCCTTAAAATCAAAGATTTTAACCACAAGAACTATCCTTGAAATATGGAGTCAGTCAGTTTCAGATTTTTATGCGTCTGTTGAGTTGTGCTTTGTCTTCTTTTTAATAAATGCTCCATTATTAGGACATGAATAAACGAAAATCTCAAAACAATCTTCAACCATTTGTCAACTTGAAAGATAAATACAAGAATGAATGAAGCTTGTCTTGTTCATTTCAGTAACTGTGCTAACTTTTACTCTTGGTTTTCAGTTACTAGCAAAAGGTCTGTTGTACATGGGTATGAATACTGCTGGGCTGTTCATCCACTACTTATCGGATCGTGCTCAGAGGCAGGCGTTCCTTGAGACACGGCGTTGCATTGAAGGACGAGTCAAAATGGAACGAGAGAACCAAAGACAGGTTTGAGATTTTTGATTTAATAAGATGTTCTTAGATCATTAATATGAAATTTCTGAAGAAGAGAGGAATCATTTCGCACTAGGAACGGTTGGTGATGTCCATTCTTCCTCGATTTATTGCTACGGAGATGATTGGTGATATGACTGCTATGGAAGATGAATTGCTTCCTCAACAGTTCCATAAAACCTACATTCATCAATACAAAGACGTCAGGTACACATAGCTCCCTGCGTAGTATTTTCCTCCTGTATATTTAGGTTGCAGGAATGGTGCATTGAAATGAACTTGTATTTGTTCTTGTCTCAGTATCCTGTTCGCTGATATAAAAGGTTTCACCTCTCTCTCCATGACCATGTCAGCTCAGGAATTGGTGCGTACACTCAATGAGCTGTTTGGTCGCTTTGATCGCCTAGCTGAGGTGAGAAAGATTAACTTTTGAGTTTCACAGACAGCAGGAAAAAGTTAGTGTCAAAATTATGCAAGGTTGGAAGCTAATTGAAAGATATCTTTCGATATTTTAGGAGAATCACTGCATGAGGATAAAGATTCTTGGAGATTGTTATTACTGTGTGTCTGGGGTCCCAGAGCCCCAAACTGCACATGCCCGCTGCTGTGTAGAGATGGGTCTGGCAATGATCAACACTATATGGTGTGTATGTTACGTATTTTGCCCATCTACTTAAAGGTTTCTTCCAGTTTAATGTGCAAAGATTTTAAGCAAGCCTTTCATGCAATTATTTCTGCTCTGTGGCGCTATCAAAACTGTATCAAAATTGTACTTTCATAGGTCTTTTGCAGGTGTGTTCAATCCTGCTCCTGGGGGTTCACTGTCCTGCAAAGTTCATGTCCAACCCTAATTAAGTACACCTGAAACAGCTAGTCAAGGTCTTCTGGATTACTGGAAACATCATGTTGAGGCAGGATGGAGCTGAACTCTGTAGGACATTGACCCTCCTGGAGCAGGATTGGACATGTCTGATATTTTGGAACATTTGTTTTCTATCGTTCATGCATTGTTATTGATGCTCTATGGCGATTTAGATCTAAATCTGCTTATGAAAACAAAAGAGATTATGATGTTAAGCGTCCCTCTTTCTTTTGTCAGTTGTGTACGTAAGGAGCTGAAGAGAGATATGGACATGCGTATTGGCATTCACTCTGGCTCGGTTCTGTGTGGGGTTTTGGGTCTGCAGAAATGGCAGTTTGATGTGTGGTCTTGGGACGTAGATGTTGCCAACATGCTAGAAGCTGGAGGGGTCCCAGGGCAAGTACACCAAATCACTAGCATGGTCATATTTTTAGCCAAATAAAATTGATACTAGAATAATATATCAAATTTTATAATAATAGGAGGATTCATATATCACGAGCAACCCTGGACTGTCTAGATGGGGTTTATGAGACAGAAGAAGGTCAAGGCTATCAGCGGAATGAGTTTTTACGCAAACACAAGATCGATACTTTTCTGATCTGCCACACGCCACAGGAAGACAAGGAGCCCCCTAAAGTCCGGAAGACCAGCAAAGATGAGACGACATGGAGTGCTGAGCTTCCTTTTGATAACATCATTGGAATGAACTGCGTGAGTCTGTGTTGGCCTCTTAAACCTGACATAGATCTAAATGTCCTCTCTAGTTAGTCATAAGATGAAAACTTATCAAACCTTTTAAATAGTGCCACAATTTGTTATTCAGTGAATCCTTTAGTTACTGATACTTAAGAAAGCAATATATCATTCTAATTATAAACCATATTTTTACGATTTGCTAAATAAATTAGTACATAGTTAATTATATTGGCAATATATTGACCAATATGATTTAACAACAAATAAACAAACTTATAACAGTCATCTATCTGTATTGATAATAGCTGTATAATTTGTTTTCCCACCGAAATGCATGCGATGCTTTTTTATTGTCATCTTTTAGATCTTAGCCACTTTTACCAATGGCTCCCTAGTGCAGTTGCCCAATCAGATTACTGCTCATTGTGCTGGCTCTCGAGAAATCAACAAGAGGATCAAGCAAGCCATCGAGGTGCGCAGTAGTGAGCGAATGCGCAAAGAACACATCACACCCATCACACTAGTCTTCAAAGACAGACACATCGAGGGAAAGGTATGGACCGCCGATGAGCAGCTTTTATATTTTGCATGGCATTTTTGCTTAAAGATTTGCACTTTCAGTTTTCTCAGATGAGAGATGAGATGTTCAAATCCAACTTGGCCTGCTCATTCCTAATGCTCCTCTTCATCATGGCTGTTCAGGTCCTCGTCCCCTCACCACAGTGAGCCTTTACTATTCTCTCAAGCCTCTCTGCACTTTTTTGATTTTTGAAATGTAGCAGTATTACATTTTCAATTTTGTTCCATCCCACAGAATCTATCCTATGGTAATCCAGTTTTTAGTATTCCTGCTTGTCTACGTGCTACTGCTTCTAGTAACACTGGCTGAGGAATTTAAACGCTCTCCACCGTACTTACAACATCTGTGCTGCTGGATACATGAGACCAAGAGTATCCGGAACCTGCTCACCCTCACCGCTATTGCTATTAACTTTGGTGTGGCCTCCTGTGATATTGTGAGTGGCAGAATATTTTGTGGTTTTGGCCAAATTAAAAAACTTCTCTTTAATCTGTCTGCCTTTGTTTATTTCTCTATTGATTTGTACAGTTGTGGTGTGACATGGTTGGAGAGGCTAATGAAAGTAACAAGAACTCAGAACAAGGTGCACAGTGGCCAGTAAACATCTGCACTCATCCTGAGGTACAGTAGATACATATATAATACAAATGTGTCTCAAGTGAGACAACTTCCAGTGATGCTTATTCTGAAACAGCCAACCTAATTTTACCACATTTCATTATTGCTATGCTTATGACTGCACTAAATTCAGTGAAACTGTCCGTCTCTCTGCAGTTCTTTGTTTTGAGTGGTATGGTGGCCATGGTGACGTGTGCTGTGTTCCTGAGGCTCAGCTGTCTGTTGAAGTTGGCAGTACTAATGTTAGTCATTGCAGTTTACACATACCTCATTGAGGTAGCCTTCCATGTGCTCTTTGTCCGCCAACACCAAAACGGCCAAATTCAGAGGTACAATATTTTAATTATTTATCAACGAGGTTATATCAAACAGTCTTCCTTAATGTGGTACTGTGTTTGACTTTGACATTGACAATCCAACAATTTTTGAACAAGACATTTATTTTAATATTTTGATATAGAGGAAATTTTGAGTTTTGAATGTTACAGTATATTTCCAGGTCAAATATCAAAATTATATTTTTTTATATGAAAAAGCAAGATTAAAAAAGTAAATATTAAAAAAAGTTAAATATTAAAATTATGATTTTGTGATTATTATTTTTATATATATATATATTTTTTTTGTGTGCATTCAAAGTGTAAAAAATTTATGCCACTTAACATTTTTTAGATCTGCTAATTGTTTTCTTGGAAATTGTATGCATGTTTTTCAAAAGTGTAACATTGCATTTCTAAGCACTAGATTTTTCAAAGATTTATCCTTTCAGTCTTAGTCATTATTATTTTTCATATACTACATCAAACTTGTTTAGAAAGTCAAGAAAATTATTTACTTCCTGGACTGTTGAATTGTTGTGGCCCTGCTTATGTAAGCTTTATATGTGTGTGTTTTGCCCAGAAATCAGTACCTCAGACGCAAAGGCGTTTCTGTGTTGCTAATGGCCATGTTTGTTGTGGTTGTCCTCTACAACAGTAGACAGGTATTATTCAAGTATTTAATCATAGGAATTCAAAATTATATGCTACTGCTAGTGATTTGAATAATAATGTAATCATTACATATTTAAAGGAACTCTCCAAATTTTTTGAAAATAGGCTCATTTTCCAACTCCCCTAGTGTTAAACAGTTGAGTTTTACTGTTTTCGAATCCATTCAGCCGATCTCAGAGTCTGGCTGTAGCACTTTTAGCTTAGCTTAGCTTAGCTTAGCATAGATCATTGAATCTGATTAGACCGTTAGCATCTCGCTCAAAAATTACCAAAGAGTTTCTATATTTTTCCTTTTTAAAACTTAACTCTTTTGTAGTTACATCGTGTACTACGATAGTTAAGGTAAAATTAAACTGTTAAGCTCTAAAGTTTAAGAGTTGGAAAATTAGCCTATTTTTGAAAAAGTGGAGTGTTCCTTTAATAATTAATGAATATTTGACTTATTCTTACAGTTAGAAACTACATCAAGACTTGACTTCCTGTGGCGTCTTCAGGCCAGACAGGAAGTAGAGGACATGAAGGAACTTAGGGAGCATAATGAGTGTCTGCTGTACAACATCCTTCCTGCCCATGTCGCACGCCACTTTCTTGAGAGAGACAGGAACAATGAGGTAGTTGCATGATTATTGATGACAAATCTTAATAGTTTGGTTAAAGTTTGGTTAGAAATAAAAAATAATAATATATGTAATAAAATTATCCAGCTGTTTATTTTCAAATTGAGGCTAATTTGAAGAATTTCAATCATTTCAGTAGTTATGGAGCATTTTCATTTATCCATTAGTAATAAATAACACTCCTGCATTTTCTCTGTATGATTTCTTTGGCTCCAAGGACCTGTTCTCTGAATCCTACGAGCGAGTTGGGGTGATGTTTGCTTCCATTCCAGGCTTTACAGATTATTACGAGAAGAAAGAGCTGATTCATCAAGATGTGGAATGTCTGCGCCTTCTTAATGAGATCATCGCTGACTTTGATGAGGTGTGTGAAATTGTGCAAAAGGTTGAAGCCCAAGACCAGACAACTCTGATGTTACTAATGGAATGTATTTCAAAATGTGCAAATGTTGACTTTATCATAAGACATTGCAAAAGTGAAATTTCAAATCCAGGCAGGCATTTCAAGACAGGCTTGCTTAATATTTTTCCATGTTGTCCCCTTAGCTACTGGAAGAGCCTTACTTCCAGGACTTAGAGAAAATCAAAACCATTGGCAGCTGCTACATGGCTGCATCTGGCCTGTCTCCTGGAAAACAGGTCTGTGCTACATTTGATTTGCTGTATGCCTTACAATATAACTAGATGCACCACTGGAGACAAAATAAGTATCAGCCAGTGTCGCTGATAGTATTATAAACATATTTTTGATTAGATCAATATTGTAATCAATTTTTTTATTAATAAATAAATACAATATTAATCATTAATATATAACAAAAAATATTAAAATGTTAAAGGGATGGTTCACCCAAAAAAATGAAAAATAGCATGATTTACTCACCCTCAAGCCATCCTAGGTGTATATGACTTTCTTCTTTCAGAGAAATACAATCGGAGTTATATAAAAAAATGTCCTGGCTCTTCCAAGCTTTATAATGGCAGTGAATGGTGGTCGAGATTTTGAAGCCCAAAAACGTGTATCCATCCATCATAAGAAGCACTCCACACAGCTCCAAAGGGTGAATAAAGGTAGAGATTATGGTTTATAAAGTTGTAAATAAGGATGTTTTTCAACTTATATTTGTTACACCAATGCATCACTTCACTTCAGAAGGCCTTTATGAACCCCCTGGAGCCATGCGGAGCATTTCTTATGATGGATGGATGCACTTTTTTTGGGCTTTAAAATCTCAACCACCATTCACTGCCATTATAAAGCTTGGAAGAGCCAGGACATTTTTATATATAACTCTAATTGTATTCATCTGAAAGAAGAAAGTCATATTCACCTGGCTTGAGGGTGAGTAAATCATGGGGTAAATTTCATTTTTGGGTGAACTATCTCTTCAATTCTGGCCAGGTCGGTCAGGATAAAACATAGAAAAAGTATTCAGAAATAATCACAAATAATTTACAATTTAGAAATATAACTAGCAATTAAGTAGCAGGTAAGTAGTAACTGAAAAGTTAAATTTTTCTAAATTAAGGCTCTGTTTCATTAATGTGTATTTTATAGGAATGTGAAGATGAGTGGGCTCACCTCAGTACACTGGTTCTGTTCGCTTTGGCCATGCAAGAAACTCTGAAACAAATAAACAAACGTACCTCAAACAACTTCCAGTTGCGTGTGGGTAAGATTGTGCTATTCTTCTATTTAGCATCTCTACTAGTAATAAACAAAAATCTACTGGTAATTAATATATCAGTTTAAATAGGATTTGCTTTATTTGTTTGATGACTACTTGCTATGAAGTGAATTAATTTAACCTGCTCGGCGCCAGTTCAGACACACTAATGAGCTTAAACAAAACCATCAATATGATTTTCATGTGATTGCATTGGGTAATTAAGAATATTATAACAATAATACAATCTTTGAATTGAAATCTAAAATTACAACATGTTGCTTGTCCCTGTTTTACTTTCTTGATGCACCTTCCTGGTCTTATTATACACAACTGATGTATTTTATTCCAAGTGAAAATGTTTGCTTTGTAATCTAAAAAAACAAAACAAAAATGTAGTACCTTAATCTTCTCCTGAAACAACTTTATTGTGCATAAAACTGCTTTTCTATCTTACAGGTATTTCTCACGGGCCTGTAGTCGCCGGAGTGATTGGTGCCACTAAACCCCAGTATGATATCTGGGGCATGACTGTGAATCTTGCTAGCCGAATGGACAGCACAGGGCTCAGTGGGCGTATTCAGGTCCCAGAGGCCACAAGCCGTATCCTGGCTGACCGCGGCTTTGTGCTACAGCTTAGAGGAGATATCTACGTCAAAGGAGTTAGCGAACAGCGGGGAGGGGTCCGCACGTACTTTGTTAGCAGCAGGGAACAGAGCTCAAGTTACGCTGAGAGAAGCACCAGCAGAGGGATCTCTCTCGGGAGGAACACTCTTGCTGCCGTGGTCTTTTCCCTGGTTCAGGCCCGTAAGAAAGAGGAATTACGAGAGGCCAATGGAGGTTTTCATCTTATGGAGATCACATGAACTTTTATTGAAAACTGGACAGGAACTGTATTTAATACCTCTTTTAGAGACTCTTATGTCTCTTTCATGAGTCATTGCCTTCAAGAGATTTTCCACATTATCTGTTGTTTTTTTCTGAATAGTAACAACTTAATTTTCTTGTATGACCAGATTTCTATTGATATTCAAAGATGGTTATTATGGAAGCCCATTTCCGCCACAGAATTTAAAAAGATGATTTCAACTCTTTTTCACAATTCTGACACTTTTTGCTATGTGTATATATATAGAATTGTAGGATGTAAATTTGAATTGTGAGACATAAACTTGCAACTGCAGGGAAAAAAGTTAATTGTGAAAATTCGCAATTAAAGAAGATAAAAAAGGGAGATATAAACTCACAATTCAGAATTGCGTAGTGTAAACTCGGATTTGTGTTGGGGAAAAAAATCTGAATCCTGAATGGAAAAGTCAGATTATGTGAGAAACAAAACCCAAATCGTATGTATCTGTATCTGTTGCACAAATGGCTTATCACAATGGAAACAGTGAAGAACATTTAAAAGCCATGTTTCTTTTGCCCTGGAGTTGGTATCACTGGGATTTTTGGCAATGTTGAACAATGTTCAAAAAATTAAAAGCGTTCAAATAACCAAACAAGACCAAAATAGTGTGCAAAAGTTCAACTGCCACTGACAAATTAAACAATAAGGTCAACCATGCTAAGCTAATTAGCTGATTGTCTGACACATTTGTATTATTCATTAACACCCTGGAGAAGCTATAAATCCCAGGATCATTGTTCTAATATAAAACCATATTGTTCCACCCTTCTATGAAAAGTATGTAAAACAAAATATCTGGCACACACTACCAGCAAATTATGTTTCTGCTGAGTTTCTGCCAAGTAGGGATAACTGCAGCCAGGAGCAGTGGGCGTGAATAAAGGTATTTCTAATTGGTTAGAGTTACATTTTTGCATTTAGCAGACACTTGTATCCAAAGTGACTTACAGGGCATTCAGGCTATAAATTATTATTATTATTATTTTTTTTTACCAGTATGTTTGTTCCCTGGGAATTGAACCCATGACATTTTGCATTGCTAACGCAATGCTCTACCACTGAGCCACAGGAACATGCCATTTATTGCCACTACCATTACTCTGATGTGCAAGAGTATTGTGTACAATTGCTAAAGATATAACGAGGAGCATATTTGTGATGGGTATATAATCAGTATTTGCCATTATTGTCTTTTTTTTCTTCAATATTTGTCTTATTAGTTAATTATTGAAAGCATGTAAAATTACGCAAAGAATGGAAAAAAATACTTCTAATGCAATATCATCTTAGTCTTTACCCAACATTAACACAATTATTTGTTATCAGCATAGTCAATTATTTTAGATTTGTATTTCAATGCACAAATGTAATAAATGTTATGAAGTTTATAAATGTTGTATGTATTAGGAATGTGAAAATAAGACCTAACTTACCTCAATACGCAGATTCTGTTCGCTTTGGCCATGTAAGAAACTCTGGAAGAAATAAACAGCAAACAAATAGGCTACCTCAAACAGTATTTGTATTGTGTGTTGGTAAGATTGAGCTTTTCTTGTTACTGAATATTTGAAATCTCATGTCATAGATTTGAACTGAACAAACCTCAGCTTTAATGAAAAAGTTATTTAACAAAAGCAACAACAGAGCTTGCTTGCTACATGTTGGTTAAATCAAACGTTTTTGAAATATTAATTTTGTTTTAAATCTTACTGTGTGATGTGCTTATCACTGTAAAAAACAAATCTGTGACATTTACAGTAAATGCCAGCAGCAGTGGTTGCCAGAACTTATATATTAACATATTGAAGTGTTAATATCTGTGTTGAACCATTGTAATGCACTGATAACCTCCAAAAACTGGTGGTGATGGAAAATTCACATGATGAACCAAAGCTCATCACAAACAGCTTTTCTACGAGCTGAGGAGGCCAATAATTATATAGAAAGTGCACAGTGTCATGCACACAAACACTAAACCCCATCATGGTGACACACATGATATTGTAATAATGCAATAAACATTCATTTAACAACATTAGATGTAAGATTAAACCCTAATGTACACAACTGATAAGAAAAACTAAGAAACATGTTATATCAAAACATCAAATATGAAGTGTCATGCAAAAATACAGTATTTTACTGTACAATTACATCAAATGTAATAACATTTATTACCAGTATATAGTATGGAAAGTAGTTAACAGGTTTATACTATAGCATTTTACAGCCTTTTACTGTTAAAATCACAATCATTAATACAATATCAGTTTACTTCAAATTTATGTTTAATTCAATGTTATAGCCAAGCTACTTACCGTTTCCTTGTATTTTTTTTACTGTCAATTTCTGAGTGTAAATTGATTCTACATACTGATCTAGATCAAATAGATATATATCTGCATTACACATACCAGTGGTTATATTTCATATTTCAGGAACCACAACAGACTGCGCCCTGAAGAAAAAAAAAAATAATTGTGTGCCAAGGCATTTCATGTTTCGTTTCGCAATGTTTATAAAACAGCCCCATTAAACTTAATATAATCATTATGTTAGGCTATTATATCTTCTCGTTAACTACAATTGTCATGATTGCCAGGTTTTGGATAGTGAGCTGAACTTCATACGTTTTCACAAAGGGAAGTAATCAATTTTCAAGTCTACTTGTGAGGTTTCGTGTAGCATTCTACCCTTCCTTCATGTCGTTCTCCAAACAAAAACACTTCATGGGAGCTGATAGGAACCTGGTCATGTGACACAGCGCTCAGAGTTTGTACACTGACTCATATCAGCGATCATCTCACTGATATGTTCTGAGGAACAGTAGGCATTAAAATGTCGTTCACAGAGGAAGAGACTAACATCAAACTTAAGACTACAGGGGATGACCTTGTTTTTTTCGTTAATGGAAAAAAGGTAATTGGATAATTTAATAATTACATTGTTTAATGTGTTGCATCTTTATTGCCAGTATAGCCAATAACATGTTTTCCATTATTAATTCTGTGCAGATCACTGAAAAGAATGCTGAGCCTGAGATAACGCTCTTGATATATCTTAGGAAAAGCTGTATCCTTTTAATCTGCTGTTCTGTTGGATCTTCAGATGAATTCATTCTGTTTTATCTAAAAAGTTATAAAATATTATACAATAGATTAGATATAAATCACTCTTAGATTATATCTTAGATTAGATATAAATCACTCTTTAACGTAGTTTGCACTTACAGAATGTATTTATAATTTGTAAATCTTCAGTAATTAATTACACAACTGCTATGTGGTCAAACAAAATAAGATTTATTGATCCAAACATGCCCATTTATGAATACAGAGCATGCCAGCTGCTGTTATTGACCCTGAAATCATACACTGGCATTATTTTGTACTTTGTAATTATACACTGATCTGGTTTCACTTCCTTTTTCAGTGTGATTGTTTTTAAGCCGTTTTCCTTAGTGCTGACACTTGCAGTGGGTCTGACGGGAACCAAACTGGGATGTGCTGAAGGAGGTTGTGGAGCCTGCACTGTTATGGTGTCCAAATATCATCCACATCAAAACCGGATTATGTATCTTTTTATGCACTCACATCTTAAAAAGTGTATTTCTGTCCTTAAAGCACATAACAGGTTTATGATAGCTGTTAATAATTGATATATCTTTAGTAAAAGATTCTGAAACATATGCCTCAGTTATATAATTATGTCCTTAACGGCTCTCTTTAAGTCACCATGCAGTTAATGCCTGTCTGGCTCCTCTATGCTCTTTGCATCACTGTGCAGTAACAACCGTGGAGGGCATCGGCAGTGTGGCAAGCAAACTCCATCCTGTACAGGTACAGTTTTATATTATTCTCTCAGAATTGCAGATAATTATGATAAAAGCATGTCACACTATAACATTAAAGTGCTCTTTATTTCCTCCATTCAGACAGTTTTAACAAGAGCTGTATCACTTTATATGCTTGTGTCCTGTTCATTTGTGGTGCAGTAGCTCTAACAACAATCTTTTTTAATCCAGGAGCGAATTGCAAAGGCACATGGGTCACAGTGTGGGTTCTGCACTCCAGGAATTGTAATGTCTATGTACGCTCTTTTGAGAAACAATCCTCGACCCAGCATGCACGACATTCAGGAGGCCTTTCAAGGTATAGTAAGAGTCTTGTAACTTTTGCATCTTTTTTAAAATGTATCCCTTAATGTAATACATATTTTTTCTAAATAAATCTTTTTGTTTTAAAATCGTTTGCACGCAGGCAATTTATGTCGCTGTACTGGCTACAGACCTATTCTAGAAGGCTACAGAACATTCACAAAGGTAAAATAACAACTGAGTAAGGCCTGCTATAATAATAATAATTATTATTATTATAAATATAATATAAAAGTGTTTCCTGGGATTCTACATTGAATGTTTACTTGCAATCATTAATGATAAAAAACGAATAAACTGTTCTAAAACAAATAAAATTGAATGAATTGAACAAAACAGCAGACAAGGCACAAGTAGGTAAGGGAAGTGTAAAACAGTCCAACAACAGCTAAGGGCACAGAAATCAAAGAGATAAGTTGAGGAACACTGGAACCCAGTGCTTTCAGCTCATAAACGTTGAACCGGTCTGGCTGGCAGGTTGTAAGGAAGGACTGGAGGGTGAAAACATGCAAGCGTGAACAAGAAAAAAATCAATAACAAGGAAAAATCAAAAACAGAAAAAAATTCTTAAACTTGATAGTAATAAAAGCCTGCAAGCTAAACAGTACACAAACAGGCTACTAGAGTAACCTAGAAATAAGGGGTGAGAACAACTATTTTATTATTATATGTATGTATATCCAAATGATCATTTACAAATATAAACTACTTAAGTCAAGCTCACACTACACAACATTCGGCTGGATTTTGCTGTCAAAGACAGAACTAATCCAACCAATCACAGTGGAGATGTTATCAAGTCAAGTCAAGTCACCTTTATTTATATAGCGCTTTAAACAAAATATCCAAAAAAATCGCGTCAAAGCAACTGAACAACATTCATTAGGAAAACAGTGTGTCAATAATGCAAAATGATAGTTAAAGGCAGTTCATCATTGAATTCAGTGATGTCATCTCTGTTCAGTTTAAATAGTGTCTGTGCATTTATTTGCAATCAAGTCAACGATATCGCTGTAGATGAAGTGACCCCAACTAACCAAGCCAGAAGCGACTGCGGCAAGGAACCGAAGCTCCATCGGTGAAAGAATGGAGAAAAAAACCTTGGGAGAAACCAGGCTCAGTTGTGGGGGGGTAGTTCAATTCCAGGCTGCAGCAAAGTTAGATTGTGCAGAAGAATCATCTATTTCATGTGGTCTTGTACTGGTGGACATCTTAGGTCTTTACAGGGGATCTGTATCTAGTTGTCCTGGTCTCCACTGTCTTTCAGTGATGTAGAGGTCCTTTCTAGGTGCTGATCCACCATCTGGTCTGGATACGTATTGGATCCGGGTGACCGCTGTGACCCTCTGATCTGGATACAGACTGGATCTGGTGGCTACGGTGACCTCGGAATGAGAGAGAAACAGACTAATATTAGTGTAGATGTCATTCTTCTAATGATGTAGCAAGTACATCGGGTGGTATGGGAAGTGTTCCCGGTTCCGGTTTACCTAATTAATGCAGCATAAAAATCCTTTAACAGATTTGGATATTAAAAGCATTTTAGTATGTTATGTGTAGGCCAGGTTAAAGAGATGGGTCTTTAGTCTAAATTTAAACTGCAAGAATGTGTCTGCCTCCCGAACAATGTTAGGTAGGTTATTCCAGAGTTTAGGCGCCAGATAGGAAAAGGTTCTGCCGCCCGCAGTTGATTTTGATATTCTAGGTATTATCAAATTGCCTTTGAGAACATAGCGGACGTAGAGGGTTATAATGTAAAAGGAGCTCATTCAAATACTGAGGTGCTAAACCATTCAGGGCTTTATAAGTAATGAGCAATTTTTCAAAATCTATACGATGTTTGATAGGGAGCCAGTGCAGTGTTGACAGGACCGGGCTAATATGGTCATACTTCCTGGTTCTAGTAAGATGTTTCCTGATGATATCTCTCAAGACACATAAAGCGTGAAGAGTAGCGCCCCTAGCACTGAGCCTTGAGGTACTCCATACTGCACTTGTGATCAATATGATTCATCTTCATTCACTGCTACGAACTGATGGCGGCCATATAAGTACGATTTAAACCATGCTAATGCACATCCATTAATGCCAACAAAGTGTTGCATTATAAATGGAAATATCTTGTATTCACTTGCCCGAATTTCTCATGAATTTGCAAAATGTGAGAAAACCTTTTTTTCATTGTTGGCTGGAATTGCCTCATGACCAAATGTCTTGCAGTTTGTGCAACTAAATATATATTTTAGTATCTACTTCTTTTAATTTCAGGATGGGGGATGTTGTGGTGGAAAAGGACAAACTAATGGCTGCTGCATGACAAATGAACACATACAAGAGCATGTCAATGTGAGTAGAACAGACATCCAGACACCATGCTCTGTTTTCTCTTAGTACAAACACATTTCTGTCCTAAAGCCTTGCCATTTAGAATAAACCTGTAGCATTCTTGGTTAGGGAATCAATGACAAGGCAGTCTCATAGGAAACCACTCACATGTTTGAACCCACGCTCATGTGAGGTCAAACCAACAGTAGATGCTTCAAGATCACTGTTTTACAGTCACAGTTACCTATCAGTACTGAATGTTATCTAAGGGCTTTACTAATAATTCAACACTTCTTTTTCAACTTTTAGGTCAATTCAATGCTTCCAGCTCAGAAGTTGTATGACCAGTCAGAGTTTATACCAGTGGACCCAACACAAGAGATCATTTTCCCACCTGAGCTCATGGTTCGTAAAAAAAAAAAAGGTTTAATCTGCATTGATTAACCATCATAGTAAAATGAAGCTGATTAATGTATTAAATAGATGAATCAACACTTAAATGTTTTATATTTGTGCTCTACAGAGTCTAAGTAAACAGCCCCAGAGAGAGCTGAGATTTGTTGGAGAACGAGTGCTTTGGATTCAACCTTGCTCCCTCAAAGAGCTCTTGGAGCTAAAGGCGACCTATCCGAACGCTAAACTAGTGGTTGGAAACACAGAAGTTGGTGAGTCACATGTACATTATTAGAATCACCCAGCTTTGTGTTTGCCCATTCTAGACAAGGATTGCATCCGAAACTGGATACTCTCAGAGTGGGTGCTTCTTTCGTCTATTTCACAACCATTAAAAAAGTTTGTTATGTAGTAACACTGTAATCAGGATGTATTACATTTATCATGCTGACATTGTCCTACTGTTGTCATATGAATACTATGAATTCTGACATACTCAATTAACTTATTGTTTTTTACATACTGTATTGTAGGGATGTATGCATTTTCAGATGCAGCCAAAAGCTGTCAGTGATTTTCAGTTTTTTTTGTTTTGTTTTGGCATGTAACATTGTTGCTACATATTTAATGACGAGTGAATGAATCATTCATTCAACTGTTTCAGAAAAAAACTTGTGGAGTTCTCTAAGAACATAATGCAGAATGCATGGCTGATTTTAATTTCTTTGAGTCCCTCTTCTAGGTATTGAGATGAAGTTTAAAAACCTTCTTTACCCTGTGATTCTGGCACCAGCTTACATCACTGAACTAAACATAATCCAGCACACTCAGGATGGTGAGAGAGTCAGATACTTAAAGGGATGCTTTTGTTTGAGTATGTTGTTGGATGGTTTAAAGCAAATATTATTTGTCAATACAATAAATGTATATTCATTCAATTGTCTGATCTTCAGTCTAGTCTTTAAGTGGTATTTCACTGTCTAGGTTCAGTTATATTGACAGTTAATCTCGGCTTGTGTTTGGCTCACAGGCATTGAGGTTGGTGCATCAGTGACGTTGACTGTGCTGGGGGACGTGTTACGTGCAGCGGTGAAGAAGCTGCCTGCTCATCAGACGGAGGTCTTCGAAGCTGTTCTTGAGCAGCTGCATTGGTTTGCAGGACAGCAGATCCGAAATGTTGCGGTATGTCATGTGTCCCTCCCTGAAATCAAAAAGTGTTTTTTAGAAGTTAATGGACTTGAAAATGACTGTCATTTGTTAATTTAATGGCATTGTTTGTTTACATGACAAAAAGTGATTCTGACTGATTAAAAGAAGCATGCTCCTTTCCTGTTTATGCTTTCAGGCTGTTGGTGGCAATATTATGACTGCAAGTCCCATTTCAGACCTAAACCCTGTGTTTATGGCAGCTGGCTGCAAGCTGACGGTGATGTCCAAAGGTGCAATGCTTTCTTGTTGTTTTTTTTCTGTGCAAGGTTCAAAGGTTGTACGTTTCATGATCTGACACAGAATACAGAGGCAGTCTATTTAGAGAAAACAGTCCTATGATACCTTATTCCACAGTATGCAGTCATTTACCATATAGTCCTGCTGAAGTCTGAATTATGTCGATAAAGTCTAAATTAGGGATTCTCTTAAATAATAGTACAGTTTCTCAGTGTTTGGATGATTGTGGTATAAAGGGAAGGGGTTAAGGATACTGAAAGCTATGGTTAACAGGACTTTTGCAATTCAATGTATAAACCTAGTAACATATACTGTGGGGTGTTGACCCTAGTTTTATTGACACTGTGTCCATGTCCTTTGTTCTGTGTAATTTATGACAATGGTTGACTAATGACAAACTTTCAATGTATGGATATAATGTAAATAACATTCTATCAAAAATCTCTGTCTGATGTTTAAAGGGGAGAAACGTGTTCTTGAAATGGATGACAAGTTCTTCCCTGGTTATAGGAAGACTGTTTTGAAGTCGGAGGAGATTCTGTTGTCCATTGAGATTCCGTACACAAGAAAGGTCTGCATTTGAAAAACATTCTGTGATTGATACTCCAGAATGTAAATTTTATCATAATTTACTTCGTCATTCTATACCCATATGACTTTTTGCAATTCAAAATAGATTTTGGAAAATCTACTGGCTGCTCTTTTGCATGTAATGAAAGTGAAAAGGCATCCAGACTGCTGAGATCCAAAACACAGCAGAAGTGAGAAAAAAAAAGTGTTTATCTTACAAAAATGCATGGATTTGCTAAAGGGGCACTTTATTCACAATAAATTTTTCTTGAGCAAATCAGTATGTAAGAATTATATCTGAAGAATGAAAAAAGAAATGCAGACTTGGTGAGCAACAAAAACCTCTTTCAAAAATAAAAAATAAAAATACTTACCAACCAAAACTTTTGAACAGTGTTGTATCTGATTCATATTTCACATTAAATAGATACAATTTGGAGTAAATTTGTGTGTTTCAGGGCCAGTACTTCTCAGCTTTTAAACAGTCTACTCGCAAAGAGGACGACATCGCCATTGTCACATGTGGGATGAATGTGTTGTTCAAGGAGAAATCCAATATAGTGCAGAGTATCCGTATAAGCTATGGAGGAATGGCCCCTGTCACTGTCCTTGCCACGGCCACATGCAACCGGTTACTCAACAGGTGAAGGATTTTCTAGCAAATTTCTAATATTCTTTTCTGACATTCAGCCTCATTCAAGAATCACAACAGAGTCGATGCATCAGTTTCACAAAATCTTTATTTGATTGCAGACAATGGAACGAGGAGCTTCTAGAGCAAGCCTGCACGTCATTGGCCGAGGACATGAGTCTGTCTCCTTCAGCTCCTGGTGGGATGGTGACATATAGACGCACATTGACTATCAGCCTTTTCTACAAGTTCTTCCTCACTGTCCAGCACAAACTGGCTCTGGACCTGCGAATGGAGGTTTTTTATTCTGTGTTTTCCACACTTACACAATGATTTTACACCATTCATAAATATATATATATATTTTTTGTTTTGCTATTTACAGATGTGTTCAAAAGTTATTCTAAAGTTGTTCAAAAGATTTTATTCTTTTTAACTCTACAGGGTGTTATTTTGGAAGACGTCCCACCCGAATATGCTACTGCTACTGAGCTCTTCCAGTTGGATTCACCGTCCAGTGTACAGCTCTACCAGGTACACATAAATAGGCATTTAGCAACTTTATCTGTGCACTGTTTTTGTTAATTGCTTAACTTTATTTCCTTGTTTTCAGGCAGTTCCCCCCAGGCATAATAGTGATGATGTTGTAGGTCACCCTATGATGCACCTCTCTGCACTTAAGCATGCCACAGGAGAGGCGATCTACTGTGACGACATCCCCTGTTATGAAAATGAGCTCCACTTGGCTTTGGTTACCAGCACTAAAGCTCATGCACTCATAAAGTTGGTTGAAAAGGACACACATCTTGTTTTAGAATGATTTAGTGTTGGGTTAAAGCTAAGTATATGACTTTTCACATGCACATTGATGTTGTTAAAGAGAACCTACATTGTTTTTATGACTCACGTGTCATAAAAGTTTAAGTTCTGAACTCTGTTGTGACCTGAAACGATGATTATCCAAGATTAGGTGTTAACTATGTGTGTATGCGTTTCTCTTTGTAGATCCATTGACACCTCTGATGCAATGACAGTTCCTGGAGTGGTTGCATTTATCTCTGCTAAAGACATCCCAGGAAGTAACTTGACAGGACCTGTCATTTATGATGAGACAGTTTTTGCAGAAGATAAGGTGTTTTTTATTTTCTTGATTTGAAGTGAATTCTCTGTGCAGTATTTATAAAGAGAAATGTTTTTACACAAACAGTTATTCAATTGATTATCACAGTATTTGCCTTTTGAGAATTAGTTTTTAGTTATGATGCAGAGTGGATCAGGCATAAGGTGACCATAACACAATGGCTTCAACATTTATTACACAAAATAGAGTGTCTCACTTGGAAGTTGTAGTAAATGGCATCATGTATTAGTGACAGATGTTTATGGATTCCCATGCAAAATGTATCTCACATGCATCTCACGTGATTGCAGTGTAGGCAATTCTATGATCAGACATTTTTATGGCATAATCATTTATTGATGTTGTTACACTTTAACATGTGCTTAAATGTTTGAGCATCTTGGACGGAGCAAAATTAAAAATAATCTTACCCTATAAAATGACACCATTATTGCTCTTTTTTATGGAAGCCTATCTATGTCTCAGAGTGAAAAAATAAAGTTAATTGTCAGTTTCAAAAGAAAAAGTCCCTGTCACACTGTGCAATATAAAGCCTAATTTATGAGAAATTAACTCACAATTATGAAAAATAGCATTGCTATTGTGATATACTTCACAATAACCTTTTTTCTTCCAAGGTGGAGTTGGGCTTCCATAAATGCATGAATCAATTTTATTTACAATTATTTGAATGGTTGATATATCTTTGACATAAACTGCTGCTTTTCAAAAAAAATTGGTCAGTAAGATTTTTTTTATTAAGAATTTTTTTTTCTTTTATTACATGAATAATTAATATGTTCATGCAATTAATTAAAAATGACAGTGAAGACTTTTAATGACTTCTTTCTATTACAAATGAATACTATTCTTTTGAACTTTCTATCTATCAAATAATTCAGAAAAAAATGGTTTCTGCAAAAAATTTTGCAGCTAAAAATGTTTGATAATAATAAGAAATGTTACCTGAGAACTACATCAGCATATCAGAATGATTTCTGAAGGATCATAAGAAACTGAAAACAGGAGTAAAGACTTCTGAAAATTCAGCTTTTCATCACAGGATTGAAGTCTAAAATATATCAAAGTAGTATATTTAAAGTAAATATATTTTACATTTTAATAATAATATTTCACAATGTTGCTGTTTTTGCTGTATTTTTCATTAAAGAAATGCAGCATTGATGAGCAAAAACATTTAGAACTTTTACTAACCCCAAACTTTTGATTAATTTATGTCACATGCATATGATTTGTAACTTGTTTATAGATGTAGAGTTTATGGTTTTGTTCCTCACAATGATTTTTTTCATGCTAGGTCACATGTGTTGGACATATAGTGGGGGCCATTGTGGCAGACACACAGGGCCATGCTCAGAGAGCAGCCAAAGCTGTGAAGATCAGCTATGAGGAACTGCAGCCTGTGATTGTCACCATACAGGTTTGTATTTACTCCACATTCACACACAGACACACCGACAGAATCATCTAGCTATGGCCCATGGTTTTGTCATGTGTGGTGTACAAAACCCAAATGCAGCACAGCCAGCAAGTTTTCAAAATGGTCTTTATTTACAAAAAAATGTGAAAGTAGCACAAAAGTAGGTACATCTGAGCAGACTTCAGCCCACAGAGCTGAAAAAACAAAAGACCTAAACAGGAGAGCACATGACACATGCAAACAAACATGACAGAAGCCATTTGCTCACATCAAAAATGATCAAACAGCTTGTGCAAAAATACACATAGATAAGCTTGACTGGTTTGTTAACATGTTTGCGTTCACTCTTTTAAACAGGATGCTATTGCCAACAAGTCCTTCTATCAGCCGGTGAGAAGTATAGAGAGAGGAGATGTTGCACAAGGATTCAAAGACTCTGATCACATCCTGCATGGTATAACCACGGTTGTTTTTAACATGATAGAGACACACTGCATCGAGGCTCTTTCTGAAGAATGAAAGTTATCTAATAAAACATTCACATTATCTAAAACCTTTTTTTTCCCCCATGAAATAGTCTGTCTGCATGAATTCTGTGATAGATCTGCAGTTTACACCATTTCTATACCTTAAACAATACTTGTTCAGACCTGTTCCCCTTTCATTTCATGAGCTGACTCTAATTATGTGATTCTGCAGGTGAGATGCACATTGGAGGACAGGAACACTTTTATCTGGAGACTAATTGCACGCTGGCTGTCCCTCGTGGAGAGGATGGAGAAATGGAGCTGTTTGTGTCCACACAGGCGGCCTCCAAGACTCAAGTAAACAAAAGAAAATCACTCTCTGTAGGGAACTGGTGCAAGACATTAAATGGTGATGGTAGCTTGACAAAATATTGACATTTTAATTATATCTCAGAATTGTGTTTTTAATTGTATCTGAAAAGGTTAAAAGTATCTGAAATGTATTTGTAAAATGAGTTATTTTTTATTTTGTTATTTAATGTAAAATAATATATATATATATATATATATATATATATATATATATATATATATATATATATATATATATATATATATATATATATATATATATATATATATATATATATATTTCTTTTTTTTTGTTATTTAATTAAAAATAATATTTAAAATAATATTTACATAATTCATATAAAAAATCATATAATAATTAAAACAATTTAATAAGCATCATGATAGAAGGTTTTTGCAAGCCCAAATCAGAAAATCCCAGACAGACAGAGAGAGAGAGAGAGAGAGAGAGAGATTACAGTAGTAACAAAAATATGATATGATTATTAATGATGTGATATATAGATTGGACTGTCTTAATGCAAATAATGTGCTGTGTTTGCCTCAGGCCCTAGTGGCTAAAGCTCTGGGAGTGCCTGCCAACCGGGTGGTGTGTCGTGTGAAGAGGATGGGAGGAGGATTTGGAGGGAAAGAAAGTCGGAGCACCATTCTGTCCACAGTGGTCGCTGTTGCCGCTCATACGTATGAATATTTATAACACAAACTAATGTAACAATGTGCCTAATTACATAAAGTGATGTCATATGTAACAATGTGAAGGGTATTTAGTTTGGCCTTTGTCTTTTAGGATCAAGCGGCCAGTTCGCTGTATGTTAGATCGCGATGAGGACATGCTGGTCACAGGTGGTCGGCATCCATTCTTTGGACATTACAAGGTGAATTTTTTTGTACAAATTAGCCAGATGTTGTCCTTTAGGTAGACTAAACATCCTCTCTGTACTGGCTTGGATATCTAAACTGCCTAAAATGTCTGTGTTTTGGCTTTGTTTTCCTGTTGTCATGCTCTCTACAGTCCTCGTGCATTGTATGTGTGCATATTTGCATTGCTTTGACTGTGTGACTCATTCTTTGACCTTCTTGCACACCAGTGACGCCACGATTGGTCGATTTTGCACAATTCCTGCACACTGTTTGACAAACTACTTTTTGGTCATTACCTTCAGCAAGTATAAAAAAATAGGAAACCAAAGCAAAAACCCAGACAATATTTTTTGCAAGGACATGTTAAAGAAAAAGGTCACCCTATTGTCCTTGCTAGACTATTCTTACACACTCTGTAATCTGATGTCTAGGTTGGGTACATGAACAATGGAAGAGTGATGGCACTTGATGTGACGCTCTACAGCAACGCAGGCAATTCCCTGGACCTGTCATTGTCAGTGAGTATGCACCTTAAAGTTTTGAACATCTACAGTATCAACGGTGGTCCATGAGACACCCCTGGTGGTCCATTTGACGCATTACAAGATATTTTTTCTTACATCCAAAGCTTAAATGTGTGTATCCTGTCTCTCAATGTACAGATCCTGGAGAGGGCACTATTCCACATGGATAACTGTTACAACATCCCTAACATTCATGGCACGGGCTACATGTGTAAAACCAACCTGCCGTCTAATTCAGCGTTCAGAGGCTTTGGTGGGCCGCAGGGCATGATGATCGCAGAGAGCTGGATGAGTGATGTGGCTTTGAGCTGTGGTCGGCCTGCTGAAGAGGTTCATACTGCATCTTTCATTTTCTCATAGTCCATACAGTCCATACATGAATATTCAAGTCTCCTACTACTTCCAGGTGAGGAGGATAAACTTGTACAAGGAGGGGGATTTCACACCCTTCAGTCAGCGTCTGGACCAGTTCACCATCGATCGCTGCTGGGAGGAGTGCATGCAGCTCTCAGACTTCAACAAGCGCAAGGAGGCCGTGGAACAATACAATAGGTCAGAACAATTCTTAGATAGCTTTGATATTATGTCTGTTGATATAAGTGAAGTGGGAATTACATTCATATTTTCGGTGCAAAAAAAAAAAAAAAGATTTTCTGACATAAGACAAGAAAAATAATGTAAATAAAGAAACCATATTAAAACATATAAATATAAAATTTACAAATGTATAAATTACAAATGAAAAAATAAGTTCTTTTTCTCTCCTTCAGTTGCTCACATTACTAAAACTAATTTAAAACAAATACTCATAATGGCAAAAGCACATCAAATTATTGACATGCATTAACCATCTGAAATCTGAATAAATAATCTTTCCATTGATATATGGTTTATTAGGATCGGACAATATTTGGCCGACATACAACTGTTTGAATCTGAGGGTGCAAAAAAGGGTCCGCCTTTAAAGTTGTCCAAATGAAGTTCTTAGCAATGCATATTACTACTCAAAATGTAAGTTTTGATATATTTACGGTAGGAAATTTGCAAAATATCTTCATGAAACATGATCTTTACTTAATATCCTAAAGATGTTTGGCATACAAGCAAAATCAAGCATTTTGATCCATACATTGTATTTTTGGCTATTGTTACGGTGCATCTTAAGAGGTCCAGGGCCACATATCTCTGTAGAAATGTTTTCAGTTTAGGCACTGCAAAGCTTGGTAAGAACTGCTGTAACACTTCAATTCCAGGCAGCACCGTTGGACCAAGAGAGGGTTGTCCATCATTCCCACCAAGTTTGGCATCAGCTTCACTGCTGTCTTCCTTAACCAGGTCAGCCCTCTTCCTCTCAGGAACTAAAGAATTTTTAGAAAGAGGTTATTGGGTATATGTGTGTGATGGATATTTTTCATTCAGGCAGGAGCATTGGTACTCGTGTACTCAGATGGTTCGGTTTTACTAACTCATGGAGGAACAGAGATGGGGCAAGGCCTGCACACCAAAATGGTCCAGGTAACGCAAACAAAACACAACAAAAATAATGTATTAAAATGTTGGTCACCACTCTTCATATTTATGTGCCGTGCAGGTGGCCAGTAAAACTCTAGGAATCCCCTGCTCAAAGATTCACATCACAGAGACCAGCACGAACACAGTTCCCAACACCAGCCCTACAGCTGCCTCCGCCTCCTCCGACCTTAACGGCATGGCCATCTACGTAAGCCTCATGCAGAAGATATTCATGTTTATGATGCTTTTTTATTGTACACTTTTTTTAAAATCTATAATTAATTGATCAAAAGTGAAAGGAAGGACTTTTACACTTTTCTATTCATCAAATAAAAATATTATGCTGCATATCTGCTGCCAACATTTATAATAATTTAATGACTACCGGTATTTAATATCGACAAATCAGCAATATTAGAATGATTTCTGAAAGATCATGTAATACTGAACAAAAATACATTTCATTCTAAAATGTATTTAAATAGAAAACATTTATTAAACATTTCACAAAACCCTTTAATTTTCCACAGAATGCTTGCCAGACATTACTACAGAGACTTCAGCCTTACAAAGACAAAAACCCCAAAGGCTGCTGGGAGGATTGGGTCAGTATCTAGTTTTTGCATGTAATATATATTTATGTATTTTGTCACTTATAATCTCATTTGCAGGTGAAAGCAGCCTATTTTGACCGAGTCAATCTCTCTGCCAATGGGTTTTACAAGTATGTTTTCCGAATTGTCATAATTTTCACATTTCAAATCTTGTAGCTCCTCATAGAATTAAGAATTATTATATTTTATAGGACTCCAGATCTTGGATATGATTTTGACACAAATTCGGGAAGGCCATTTAACTACTTCAGTTATGGCGTGGCCATCTCTGAGGTGGAGATAGACTGTCTGACTGGCAGTCACAAGGTAATGCCAAATATGAAACATGTATCTGTTATGTTCAGACGCCAGTTTGACATACAAAAGGACAACTTGTCTGCATAATAGATTATATATTCGAGATCTGAACTTTGGGGTTAACTCCCTTTTTTCTTATCTCTCCTGTCAGAATCTTCATACGTCCATAGTTATGGATGTGGGCAAGAGTTTAAATCCAGCATTGGACATCGGACAGGTATTTCATCTAAACTGAATTGAACAGATCACACACCGATCGTATCAATTTGTGATAAATATCATATGATTTGTGGTTGTGTGCGCAGGTGGAGGGCGGGTTCATGCAAGGTTTAGGTCTGTTCACGCTGGAGGAGCTACGCTACTCTCCTGATGGTTACCTATACACTCGCGGACCTGGCATGTATAAGATTCCTTCTTTTGGGGATATTCCCATTGAATTAAAGGTCTCGCTGCTCAGAGATGCTCCTAATGAGAAGGCCATCTTCTCCTCAAAGGTAAGAAGCATCACAACAACTGACTCCACAGTGAGATCATGGTTTGTGTCTGTTATCTCTTATGGCTGTGTTTGTACTCAGGCTGTGGGCGAGCCTCCTCTCTTTCTGGCGGCTTCAGTGTTTTATGCCATTAAAGATGCCATCACAGCTGCCAGGGCTGAGTCTGGCCTGACCGGACCCTTCAGACTGGACAGCCCTGCCACGCCTGAACGGATACGAAATGCCTGTGAAGACAAGTTTACTAAACTGGTATGTATTTACTTTTACTGTTGACTGTCAACTTAGTGTTCGGGGTCATATAATTCTCACAGAGCTTTCTCACTTCTTATTTTTATTTTATTTTTTTACACATTTATTCATCAAGGATGCATAAAAATGACCAGACGTGACAGTAAAAGCATTTATTACAGTAGAAAGATTGTATTTAAAAAAAAAAAAAATGTTGTTGTTTTTTTATGTTTCTTAATCGATAATGATTCCTAAAGGATTATGTGAAACTGAAGATTGGAGTAATAATGGCTGTCGAATGGCAGGAAAAAATTACTTATTAAAATATAATAAATTAGAAAATAGTTATTTTATGGTGTTTTGATTAAAACCAATGCCCTTGTTAAGGATCAAAAAACTTCTGTTAAAAACTTTATAAAACCGAATCCATATCTCAGGATGGTACAGTAGTGTACAACTAGGGATGTAATGATTCACTCAACTCACAAAGTGATACGATTCATGATAATGATTTAATGATGCAATTTCATGACACAAAGACAACTTCTAAATGAAAAGGTGTCCATTTATTATTGCATGGACAAAATGCTGCACATTTCTTTGTGAAATTGAAATAGAGTCAGATTACACTACCCCTAAAGCCCAAATCAAAAAAAAAAAAAAAAACATTTTTACCTGTGTTCTTTCCTTTTAAAATTAGAGGCAACCACTGTTTTGAATCGAGATGCTACACACATGCAGCATGAGCAATCTAAATAAGATGTATAATTTAGAAATTTGAAGCAAAAACACAATTGTCTAACTTTAGTTTTATGAGACTGTACCACATAAAACATGTCTGAATGGAACTGAAAATTAAAATGCAAATTCACTCTCTGACAGCAGGTAATACAGCATTTCCTTGGTTACATATGTAAACAAATCAGTGCAGTGCTTATGAACACTGCTTTAATATGCATTAGTCAAATTGAAAAGAAAAATATCATCTAAACTTTTAAAGGTCAGTTGGTTCCCCTCAGAGAAAGATTCATTAAACTCTTACCTCCAATTGAATCACAATTCATCTAAAATCTCAAACGATTTGAATAGTCACATGTTTGTATGGATTTTCAACTGGCTCGCGGTGCACCATTACATCCGTATCATATGTACAACTCAACTCAATATGCAGCTTGTAATCAAATGTGGCATTCATGGAGCTGCTTTGTTGTGGTTTTATTGTTTGAGATCATATGGACTGCTTTTGACAGAGCCAACTGAAGTTTATTGACCATCATGTGTTTGCATTTGTTTTAGTGTCCTCCTGCAGATCCAGGCACCTTTACCCCATGGGCAGTGCAGGTGTAAGACAAAGCAAAAAAAAAAAAAAAACCTGGAATCAAAATGGACCTTATTTACTTAACTTTCTTAATGCACATTTCTGGATTTGTGTATGATTCATCTGTCCATGTAGTTCCATGTAGTCTTTAATCATACTTCTTCTGGTCAGTTGCATAATGTTAACTAATAGCTAAATAACTGTTTAAGCAATACACATTTCACCCACAAGTCACATAACTCTTGATGGAAACAATTAAGCCCTACCCCACATTTTGTATTCATTTATTCTTTTAAGCATCCTGTTTCACTGTGAAATATGTTTATGAAAGGTAAACAGGTTGCAAACAGAAATTCACAATGCCATTGAAGGTCCTCGGATTTTAAAACGCACATCAGTGAACAAAGGCATTGAGTGATGAACGTTATTTGCCAAAGAAACCGAAAGATTGGATCCTAAACAGATTATTCTGTGAATGAAAAAAAATAAAAATCTGACCTCTCTGTGCTCTTAGTGAAATTTCTATTATATTTAACAGGTAATGAAGTGTACATGAATTGTGCACAAAGTCATTTTTATTTTATCCCATTTTTATAATCATTTTGTAACTGAAACTATCTAATAATAGAGATGACAATATTGAGATTTGTCATTTGTCACATGTCAAAAGCTTTAAATTGCATTAAAATGACGAGATCCACCTATCTTGTGTCTTCTATTGTTAAAACATGACAGACTGGAACCCCTAGTTTCTGTTAAAATTCTGGGCTTGCAGTTTTTCATGAGGTTTGCTGACCTTTAGGTAATTGTTTGCCCGTAGTTACACATGCTGTATCGTTTTTGTCTTCGTAATAAGATAAAATTCACTTCTATCTGAACAGTTTAGTAAAACTGTTGATAAAAAAAGTAATATGGGTTACAGGAAGAAAAAAAACACTTCACATTCATACTCTTTAAATTCAGTTAAACATTAAAATTAAAGATTAAAAGATAAAAAAATAAGTTTTTTTTTTCCTACATGAAACGAGGAAATAGGCCTACGCAAAGTAAAAAGCCTAATGTATTACCTATTTGCAGTATATTAACTTCATGACAAGAAGACTATGAAAAACATTGTTATAAGTTCCTTAAATGCCTGGTAATTATTTTCAAACATCTCAAGATTACGTTGGGGAGGGTGGTTCAGTTTACTAGTTGCATTACGACTTGAGTCAGTCAAGCGCATTCTGCTCTCTGGTAATGTTAGGCTAAGTGACACTTTAGCATTAAAATGCAAATGCAAGACTCGACGGAGAACGTATCGGGTTTGAACTGCGCGGTAACAGACGTAACTAAAACGCGAATGCTCTTTAAATGAGCTGAAAATAACACAAATATCCGGGATTTCCGGTGGGAATATACGGAAGAGAGGTGTTGTGTGCGCTACGTGGCCACCTGTGACAGCAGCAGCTCGCATTGACAGTTTGACATGATGGAGTTTGACAGAGCAGAACATGACAACGACAGGGTCGAGAAAACCGGCGAGAACGGCATTAACACCGAGACTCCCGCTCCCGACACCGAGGCACACCGGGAATCATGCGAGGATCGTGAAGAGCCTCAGAAGTCCTGGAGTTTGGAGAGAAACTGGGGGTTTACTTTAGAGGAGCTCTTCAAACTTGCGCTGAAATTCTTTAAAGGTACAGAACTGATGATGTAGCCTAGCCGAGACTTTCACTTTCCCTTTTCTGTTGTATGTCCGGTAAATGTTTACAACTTTATTTTTGTCGCGTCACACCGTCTCTCTATTGGTAGCACAAAATTAAACTCCCTTTTCTCTGACTCGTTGTTTAGATGGTCTAGATACACTTTAATAATAACTCCACCCATTCAGGAACTGAAAGGCCATTCATAATGATCATTATTCAGGTTCTCCTAGATGTTTGCAAGGAGTCCACGATGGTTAGACCTACTGTAAATCTTGTCATTGTCTCACAGAGATGAATGGGAAGGCATTCAACCCAACATATGAGGAAAATCTCCGTTTGGTTGCACTACATAAGCAGATCACAATTGGTCCCTATGATCCAAAAGCATGTTCAGAAATTGGCTTCTTTGACGTACTGGGAAGCGACAGAAGGTAACAAAGGAATATGCATAGAAAACTCTTTTTTGTGCAAATTATGAATGTATAAGGTCATTAAAGAGTATTATACATTCCTTAATGGTAACTTGATATAATCAATGCACCATGGTATTCTCTGTACCATCACTGTACTATGGTAATGGCACAGCATATTTTATAAGCATGTGTAAAATAAGATTTTATGTGCAGTACAAAGTAGGTTTTATTCTTCTCTAATCTTATAAAGCCATATAGGACAATCCTACAATGTCTATAGATGCTTCATTTAGTTTGTGGCACTGCGTCTCTCAGGAAAGAATGGCTACGGCTGGGCAGCATGGCTAAAGAAGATGCCATGGAGGACTTTGTGAAGCTCCTGAACTCCTGTTGTAGTCTGTTTGCACCGTATGTGACATCACATAAGATTGAGAAGGAGGAACAAGAGATGAGACGGTATGTTCTGCATTAGTTACAGTGCCTGAAGTGTATAAAGTAGTTTATTAATCTATTAAGAGTTATTTTTATTTTGTGTGTGTGTTTAGAAGAGAAGAGGAAGAGCGTCTCAGGCTGGAGAGAGAAGAGCAGGAGCGGCGGCGGCTGGAAGAAGAAGCACGACACAGAGAAGAAGAAGAGAGGAGGTTAAAAGAGGATGAACAAAGAAGAAAAGAAGAGGCAGAGAGGTTACAGATAGAGCGGCAAAAGTGAGTGCTGGTATCACTTTCCTGAGAATACTACAAATAAAGTTGAACATGTGGCATTTAGTTAGTTACATGAGATTAAGCAAACATTATTTAACTCATCATTGGTAAACATTTTCTATACACACACAGACACACATTTATTTGATACAAGTATATACAGTATAAATTGAATACAGTAAAAACAGTGTTATTGTGAAGTATTTTTACAATATAAAATAATTAATATAAAATATAAAATCCTCTTCCTGTTACTCCAGTTTTTAGTGTCAGAAATCGTTCCAATATGCAGATATGGTGCATAAGAAACTTTTTTTTAAGAAACTTTTTAAAAAAAATTTGCAGCTTAATAATGTTACAGTTACAGTTACATCAACTAATTTCATCAAGTATTCCAAATAATTGCTGTTATTTTAACTAATAATATAATACTAAAATAAATGTATTAGTTTCCACAAGAATATTAAGCAGCAAAAACTCTTTACAGCATTGATATACTAACCATTATTAACAACTGAATACCAGTAATAATTAATAATAATGAGCACCAAATCAGAATGATTCTGAAGGATCATGAAATACATGGAAAACATTTACTTTAATAATAATAAATTACTAATATATATATATATATATATATATATATATATATATATATATATATATATATATATATATATATATATATATATATATATATATATACACACACACACAGTATATACTGAATGTGTATATATTCAAAAACATATTATATTGAGTCATTATATTATATAGTCATTATATTGAGTATATAGAATATTGAATATTAACTGAGGTTTCTTTAGAATTCAGCTTTAAAAAAGTTTTCATCACTGTGTGTATTACCGTCTGTGTACAGACAACATATCATGGCTGTTCTGAATGCACAAACCACTGTGCAGTTTCAGCAGTATGCCAAACAGCAGTATCCAGACAGTCCAGACCAGCAGCAGTTACTCATCAGACAGCTGCAGGAACAGCATTACCAGCAGTACATCCACCAGGCCCTCCGCCTACAGCAGGTACGGAGCACGTTGGAGGATCAGATGTGTGTTAGGAGAATTTGATTGCAGATAGTTTTGTTATTGAGGCACAGTCTAATGGAGGGTTTGCACAGAAACTTTTGTTGAAAGATGAAGTATACAATTCCAAATATTTAGTCTGCAAGTAATTTTATATATGTAATGTTTTCAAAACAATTATACACATGCAATCACAAGGGTATTTTTTACTATGAAATGACATTAGTCAATCATAACAAGCATTGAAGGAATTCCTTAAAACAAATCTTATCAGACAGAATGTGTGAATGTTTTGTGAAAAAAAAAAAAAATGTATACTTCATTTTAACTGAACCTAAAGAAACAAGTTATAATAATGAAAAAAACAAATCTGTCATAAGCCCTTTACATTTCTCCTGTGACTTCAGATGGCCTTGCAGAAGCAGCAGGACTCAAATGTGACTCAAACCCCAGAAGCTCTTTCTGCTCCTGTGTCAGATGAAGCTGCGCTCACCTGCAATCCCAACAGCCAATCAAATTCATTAGAAAATCAGGAACAACAGACAGACTCAAAAACCTTCCAGTTGTGTGTGGAAGGCAAAACAGGAGGTATGTTTCATCCATCCATCAACAGAATCCATCTATCTGGCTGTGTATATACTTATATTTATAAAAGTGATACATTTATTAAAAGAAAAAAAAATCCTGAAAAAAAGGTATCACACAAATATTAAGAAATAATAAAATGACATAATAATGATTTCTGAAGGATCATGTGACACTGACGACTGCAGTAATAACTGCTGAAAATACAGCTTTGCCTTCACAGGAATAAACTGTATACGGTTTATAAATATTTATTTTCCATTCTTTTCAGTTGTAATAAAATTACACAATATTATTTTTCATATTTTTTTTTTTATCAAATGAGGGTATACAACTATTTTATGTATATATTATTTATGTATATAATTTTTAAGATTTTAATATGTATTTGCGTCAATTATTTCTGGTTCTATTGTACAGTAATAAAAATATATAAATATTATTGTGAAATAAAAAGTAATTTAAAAAAGATTACTCTAGCATACTATATGTATATGTATATCTATATGTATATGTATTTTTGATTGCAGAAGTGCCCATCATTGCCCCCTCTATGTGGACACGGCCTCAGATTAAGGAGTTTAAGGAAAAGGTGGTGCAAGATCAGGACTCTGTGATCACAGTAAACCAAGGGGAGGTGTTGACAGTACGGGTGCCCACTCATCAGGATGGCTCACAGCTGTTTTGGGAATTCGCCACCGATCACTACGATATCGGATTTGGGCTTTTCTTTGAGTGGAAGGACTTGACCAAGCCAGCAAGCACTGAGACTACTGAAACTAAAGAAGGTAAGAGGGTGGATTTCTTGGACATGAAGATAAATTCTTAATCAAATATGTTTTATTATATCATATTTATTTTATTCTGATTCCTAATTTAAGGCACAGAACAAGTTAAAGGAGAGGAGCAGGCAGGACAGGGCAGATGTCCACTGGTGCATGAGGTTGTTCCTGTTTCCCGTCGTGACAGCCATGAGGAGGTTTATGCAGGCAGCCACCAGTATCCTGGTCAAGGAGTTCATCTTCTGAAATTTGACAATTCCTACTCCCTCTGGAGGCCAAAGGTTGTCTATTACAGAGTTTATTACACTAGATAAACACCAGCAGACCAGGTTCTGCACTCACAATCCACCTGTGAGCATCTTGAGAGTCTTTTACAGAGGCACACTACTCAAGCTGTTGAAATATGTTGTTTGATTTGAATGCAAAGGTATTTGCATTGTGTTCTCAAGATACATGAATCCTAGTTTGGAGTCATGATCTAAAGTCCTTGGAAGTCCTGTGCTTTTAGAAGAAATTTTAAGAAAACTAAATTTTCCGATATCTTTTATGTTGAATCAATGAAGGAATGGTGCATATTAATTAGTTTTTAATTGATGCGATTGATTCAAGCACTTTAAATAAAATAAAAAAAATATGATGGTGATATTTCACTAAGTATTTCTTGGGTTTATAGGACTTTAAAAAAAATTGTTGTGTGGATGGTTGATCAAGCAATAGTAATTTAATATCTGTTACTTTTTATATTAAGGCCTAATCTTATTGTAAACTTGATTATTCTTTTCCGTTTTATATGTTAATTATAACCAGACATTAAGGATTGTATCTATATGTTTGCACAAAAAAATATATTTGTGCATAAAAGCAAGTCGAGAACATACTAGCACTAGTTCTCCAAAATACTGGCTTTCTGGTAAAGGTCCATATTAACATATTTTGTGTATTTTCTTGCCTAAAGCAGACATGGGTATCCTGCTGATACCAAAACATATATGCAACTACGCAGACACCACAATGTTGTACTCTACAATGATGGAGACGTGTTCTGTGTAGATGTAGATAAAGCGGTTAAAAAGATTCTAAATACATTGGATTAACTTCAGATAATAGGTTAAAAAATGACCATTTTTAACACTGTGTGAGAACATTATATGTTTCATTTGAAATAAATGCTTTCATACCCTAAAAGTGTGCAAATAAATAATTTAAATTATTGTGAAAGTTAATGTATAGCCCCATGTATAATTTTCCTATTTTCCTGCATTGTTTCAGCAATAAAGTAACATGTATATATTAAAAACTAAAAAATCACAAGGTTAGAAATCATCCAGTATAGATAAAGGTACAGACTTTTATATTGCAATAATTCATACGTTTATCATGCATAATCAAACATTATAATCATACCAATTCAATTTGCTTTGTAATAAAACAATTGCATATGTCCATCTATTATCAATCATAGTTTCTTCATATTTGTAGTAGTGAACACTATGTTCATCTTTAGTTAAACGTGTTACAGCAGCGTTTATATCACTGTGTGAAGCAGACAGCAGCCTGATCTTGTCCTCTTCTCGTTCTGTAGCACAGATTCACAGGCACATTGAACTTTCCAGCTGAAAAGCATGAAATATACATATAATTATATATTTTATAACATCATAATAAACATTACATATAAGCTAAATAAAAGTCAAATAAATGCATCTTTGACATAAGAGACCTTTCAAAAACATAAAACAAAAAATCAATTATTCCTACATTTTGTCTGGTAGGGTTGTGTAGTATATATTATACATAGACAACATCATAAACATTGCATTTTAGTATGTAGTAATAATGACACGTACACTTTAGTATCTGTGATTTCTGTGAGATTTAAAAAGTAAAGGGCCACAGTGACCAGAAAGGTGTGAGTTGTGTTCACTGCCAGACAAAATCACACGTTTGACACATTCCTCTTGGTTAGCACTAGAGCGTCATTGAACAGAAACAATCCCAGGTCACAAACATGCTCATACATCCTGAGAAAAAAAAGAGAACAAACATATCACAGATCAGTTGGGTTGCTTGAGTAAATCTACTTTTATCTGGAATAAAGTTCACCCAGAAAATGAACATTTGCTTAACGTCCTCTCCTTCGGGCCATCTAATATAATAGATGAGTTTGTTTCAACACTGGAACAGATATGGATTAATGTAGCATTACATCACTTGCTCACCAATAGATCTTTTGCAGTGAATGGGTGCCGTCAGAATGAGAGTCCAAACAGCTGATAAAAACATCACAATAATCCACAAGTAATCCACATGATTCCTTTCCATCTGTTAACATCTTGTGTGGCAAAAAGCTGCTTATTTGTGATAAATAAATCCATCAAGGTAAGTATTTCTCTTCAAACAGTTGTTCTTAAAAATTACATCAGTGGAATTTGATGTGAAAGGACAACGGGATGGATTTTTTCACTGGAGCCAGCATTATTAAGAATTACTCATATTTTGGCCAGAAGTGAAATTGTGTATTTATAACAAAAAAACAAAAAAAAAAAAAAAAATCCATAATCTATCATGTAACAAGATGTTAATTGATGGACTGGAGTTGTGTGGATTACTTTGATGTTTTTTTTATCATCTGTTAGGACTCTCATTCTGACGGCACCCATTCATCCATTGATGAACAATTGCTGTGTCTTATTTACTCACTGTAAACGTGATGCAATGCTTGTTTTTTTCTTACTCACATACACCTTGGATGGTGTGTACTACTTCTTTAATAAAAATATTTGTTTCTTATAAATTCAAACTTATTGAGTTCTGCTGTGGTTAGTCATCTACAAATAGAAAAGGTTGGCTTCAGGTAAACAGAGAGACTCCTGTTTCTTTGTCATCTGATCTCAGGTCACCTGAGAGAGGCAGCAATGTCTCCATGAAGGCAGCTCATAATGCCACATTCTGTCAGCAGTGTGTTGACTTTTCATTACTCCAGTCTTCAGTGTCATGTGATCCTTTAGAAATAAATTCTAATATTTGTTGCAAGAAACATTTTTTATTATTATTATCAATGTTGAAAACAGTTGTGCTCCTTTATATTTTTGTGGGAACCATGGTTATTTTTATTTTTTATAATAATGTAATTAATGTCAATTTCGATCAATTATTATATTACAACTATAATTTTTATTTCATAAACATTTTAAGTTTTATGTAACTAACCTTGCCTTATCATAAATAGGTAATATCATCTGCTATATTTTTAGAGACTTGCTGACACAGAGTCTGCGGAGGTCTCCGTGTTATCATTTCCTGTTTGTTGTTTTCTGCATGTTTCTGCACATTGCTTGTGCCACATGACTTTGAATTGGCAGACAAGTATTTTTAAAATTTCTCTAATATTCACTGCTTTGCTTCTAATAACAAAAAATATCTTACAAATGTTTTATTTTCAAGAACTGTATTCTTTTAATGTTTTTTTTTCCAAATGAAACTCTCTTCATTATGATATCAACTTTGACTGTATTCAAAATTATTTATTAAGAGGTGTGTACTGTGGCCACCTCTTGAAGTTGTCTCACATATGATTTCTCATTATTTAAAAGCTCTTTGCACAAAGCACAGTGTCTATCTGCATCACTTAACAAGCCCTAACAAAAAAAAAGACACATTTTTAAGCAAAGAAGCATTTGGTAAACCAAATTAATTATCTAAAATAGAAACATTAGCACTAACCTTTGGAGATTCTGGACTGAGGCCGTTAAAGGAAGCACTTTCTGTAGGAAACAGTGGGTCATTGTTCTTCAAACCACTGTTGACTGATGACTTCAGCAGAAAGTTTTCCCAAGTAGTGTAAGGGATCGTACTACAGCATGACCGTAAAAACAGTGAATCAGATTTAGTATTATGAAGTGTGATAATCTGAGATTTACTGGAACAAAATGTTTCTAGTTTATACCGGAGTCACATTCATCAGCCATGAACAAGAACACATAAAAACATGTAATACATGAACGTCATGAACCAAACACTGCATGACCTCTGTTTTAAGAGAAATGACATCAGGCATCTTTATATGATCCCAGAGGAACAGACCTGAAAAGGCCACACAAACCAGGAAAATGGTTTGAATACACACACACACGATACCTTTCTATGATATAAGGTATTTAACTGACGTAACTGCACAAGACTGTGTTTTAATTTCTAACTTGCCCAGAGTTTGCTGACTTGCTCTGATCTCTTGACACATGAAGTGCAGCTGTGGCCCCAGCTGTTTCCTCAGATCCTTACAGCCTTCCTCTATCCATGTCTGCACTAGTTCAGAAGGAGGGTCTCATGCAATAATAATAACAATAATAATTATAAATAAAATTAAATTAACAATATGATTGTTTTTCAAATCGATATTATTTTATGATATATAAAGATATAACTTTTTTTTAAAGTGAACATTATAATTTTTTTTAAAGATTTCTTTCTTTATTATTTTGTATGAGAATATTTATATAGAGACATTATGTACATAATATTTATATTCTATAATTGTACATATTATTATATTCATAGATGGATGGATATATTGATTCTATATCTTTAGTTAAAGTATCCCAGGATACATTTACAATTACATTTAGTCACCTAGCAGATGCTTTTATCCAAAGCGACTTGAGAAATTATTATTATTATTACATTTTGGTCACTACATCATTTAGTACTTCCATTTTTGTTATTTCATAGTTTTGATAACTTTACTATTATTCTAAAATGTGGTAATACATAATGTGTTCACACTTTCGACTGAATATATATATATAATAACCCTCTCTTAAGAGATTTTTCTGCTACTCACTGTGCTGGTAGGAGCTCTGACAGTCGAAATGGACAACTTCCTCATCAGATCCACCCCTGGACCTGAACAATCAAACTCCTGAATAAAAGACACTTACAGTTAATGTTACATGGGACAAAATGCCGCTGGGACAAAACAGACAAACTCTACCAGAAGCTGCCAGGGGAGTAAAGATGTTCAGACTCCCTCCTTCTGAAGCAGGCACTACACCCAACCACACAGATTCTTCCAGATCTCCCTCACACACGGCTTCAGCACTGTCTTCTCCTTAGTGCTCAGCTCTGGATAAAAGACAATGTAGGTAGAAAGATTTAACATTTACCTTTCAAATACTCTATTTTCTCTTTTATTACATTATATTATAGGCTTTTAAACTATAGATATGGATGATTTAGTAGATTGTCTGTTGTGTTATGTTGACTCATTCTACATTTGTACTGCAATTTATTGAAGTAATTCAAGTATTTGGCAGCAGCTGTGTGTTGTATACGGTTATAAAATCTGCCCTCATGAAGAAAAATAAATATATTTTCCAGCAGGCAAAAACTGCCTGTTATTTATTTATTTTTTTAAGTAAGACTGGACCCAATGTTGAATTAATCAGGGAAATTAGCATCTGTGAGAGTTATCCCTTCTGTGCTTCCTGGCACCATCCTGCCTTGGATCACCCTATCCGCCAGAGAAAGCAAAGCCTCCAAGGTCATTCCTTGTGAGTGGTGACACCACTACAGACACTTCACAGCCAGAAGCAGCTAGAAATTTGAAGTTGAAATCCTTCGGTCCATAAACAACTGGCTATTATTCAACAAGAGACATAACTCAATGATAGACATAAATGAGAAATAACACATTTTTATTTCATATCCAGGGACACTAGATGACACAAGCATGAAAAGAGGAAGAGGTCTAGGAAGACTTGAGTGGCTGGATGAATAATGAACTGTAAGGAAACAGCATGCTTAGGATAAAATTTTAAATATTGTTGTGAGAAGAATTACAAAAGGTACTTAAACATTTTAATCAATTGCACCTTTATGGGAATATCAGACGAGAATATGAGGACAAGAGCGTCAGCCAACTGAGATGATTGGCCTCAGATAATTTATATGAATTAAAACTCCTTAACCTCAATAAGATCATTTCATAAGGGCATGTAGGCTACAGTACATAAAATGCTGGAACCTGTCACTCAGTTTTATGCTCTGCTACCTTCTGTCCGAGTTTGTCTTGTGTTCTCTCCATCTATCCTGTAGCTCCTCTGGTGCTGTCAAACATAGACACGTGCTGCTTTTCCATGGAGTAACAATATCTAAACTTGCGGTACAAGCCACATAATATCTTTTCCATGCCCTGTACTCATGATCTGAAGGGCTGTAGGGAAGAAACCTGCTCTGCCAGAACCTTCCAGTGCCAGCACACCTGTGCTGCAGAGCAGATGTCTCGAGGACTGAGGAAGGACATGATGTAGAGAGACAGAAAGCGAGACAGCACAGCTGTGAAGTCCATCCGAGTGTGCGGACTGATTCTGCCAAACAATCCCTGGTGAATCTGAAATTATAAAAATATAAAATGACTTCAAAATCATTGCCAGAGCAATTGTGGTTCTTGTGTGTGTATCATGTAAGATCAGAAATGATGAATTGAGAATTTAATTAAGCTGGGTTTTGAAGCATCTTTTCAGCAGCTGACAAATGATGTGATGTGATGTGATGTGATGTGTGTGTGTAATCATTACAAATGTAAATCAATAATACATACATAAATGCATTAAAAAAATAAAAAGTTTTCTAACCTGTCAGTTACATGCTTTATTTGTCACTGTCACTGAATCTGGTTTCTGTGCCGTGCAGTGTCACTACTATTCATCTGCCAGTGCCATTGATTAATAATACTTGGATTTCCCGCTTTATTTTTATTATGGTGGGTTCTAAATTCCACAGACGTGATAATAATGGTTAAAGTAGTTTAAACAGTTCAAAACTAACAGTCTTCCCCGGTTTGTAGATAAAATAACAAGCAGAGACATATTCATTTCATTTGAAAATGTGCTGCATAAAATGAATATTGTGGGCATCATTATCGGCTGGAGTTTAGTTCTAAACAGACCTCTAGTAAAGGTCCAGGAACGAGTGCCTACTTTACATACTCATTCCCCTGGAGACCACATAACCAAAAAATCTCTGCAAATTAATTAACACAAATCTTGTTTCATTCGGCAGCTCTTGTGAATTTGTTCAGACAATTATTATTATTGCATTTTGATTATTATTATTATTATTATTACACATTTATGTTAAAATACGAAAACTAAATTAATATATTTATTGAGAAATCAGATGTGGGGTAATACAACTTGAACTTTATTGATGCATGAGTGAGTAAAAATGTTAATCAACAATCAGCCATTTTAAATCAAAATAAAATATGTAAATGACTATAAGCAGAAAATATACATTATCATTTTACTTAATTTCTGCAGTCTGACATCCGTATATTTTTATTCTATTAATTCCTTTAAGACAGGACATATATAAATACAAATCCCATCCAAGTGAATTGGTGATAACGTAAAGGTGCTGGTATTGTACAACTCCAAGGCAACATTTAAGACATATGATTAGAAGTCACAATGTTACAGAACATTACCTTATGAATACATATTTCTAGTGATGAAATGATGTGATGACAAAGATAAGTGGGCATTTCATCACGACTGTTTGGAGTTGTTCTCGGATATCATATCTACAAAACTATACAGTGCAAACAAGCCAATTCTATACGTTTCAGATCCACAGTGTCACAGATATGACTGTAATACTGGTGTTTCTCCACAGCTTTTCTGTGCTAAATATGCACACAGTATTCTCCACAGTAGAGTCTGTGTAGTTCATATGCTGGAAGTTCTGGGGACATCTTGACAGTCAGCAAGGTTAAGCTTTTGTCTAAGGAATACAGTTAAGGATTTTACACTCAGTCAAGGCATAAAAAATGATGTGTTAGACAACCTGTAAAGAAGAAATTGATTTTAAGGCAGTATGCTGCCCTCAGATCATGCAATAAGGTGTAATGTGTAGGACAACTTGTTGTATGCATTCAACAATTATATTCCTACACTCGAAAATGCATGTTTTGAAATGAGACAGATAATTTAATAAGTAGATATGTTTTGCATTAAAAATGTATGCTTTGCAGCCAGCCAGTGAGAATGAGTGTCCAAATATGTAATAAAAACCTTAATCCACAAGTAATACACATGACTCCACACCATCAATTAACATCTCGTGAAGCAAAAAGCTGAATTTGTAAGAAACTATCAAGAATATTTTACTTCAGCTTCCAGCAAATAAAAGTCATCTATCCATAATATTGCCTTCTCCAGTGAAAACGTTATGTTGTCTGACTCGAGAGAAATATGCACTGCTCAAGCACCGTTTACAAGCAAAAAGAGTTCTATACATTTATGCTTCTTCAATAAACAAGCTACAGGTAGTCCAAAATGCAGCAGCTAGAGTCCTTACGAGGTCAAGAAAATATGATCATATTACCCCAATTTTACAGTCTCTGCACTGGCTACCTATTTAGTTCCGTATCAGTTACAAATTATCATTACTTACCTATAAGGCCCTAAATGGTTTAGCTCGAGCGTACCTAACTAACCTTCTACCACGTTACAACCCATCACGCACCCTAAGGTCACAAAACGCTGGACTTTTGGTCGTTCCTAGGATAGCAAAGTCCTCTAAAGGAGGTAGAGCTTGCTCACATTTGGCTCCCAAACTCTGGAATAGCCTTCCTGATAATGTTCAGGGTTTAGACACACTCGCTCTGTTTAAATCTAGATTAAAAACACATCTCTTTCGCCAAGCATTCGAATAATGTATCTTTTAAATTGTGAGTGTAGTTGCATCTGATCAAAGGTGCTTTTTTATTCATTAGCTTGGGTTAAACTAATTTTACTTTGTTGGATCAGCAGCTATGCTAATGATGTCTGTATTTTGTTTCTATGTTTCGCCACGGGATTTACATCCCATGGTAACTAGGATTTACACAAGCTCCAGTCTGGATCCAGAACACCTGAGAAGAGATGATGCTGACCCTCAGAGGACCTCAGATGATGCTAACCCTGAATCAACAAACAGAACTAACAATTATTGCTAAATGTGTGACTGAATCATATAATAACTTAATTAATAATATTGATAGTTCATCGTCTAGCTGACTACGTCTTGTATTATTATTATTATTATTTTTATTTTTTCTAAAATCCTGTCAAATGTGCACAAACTACTAGCTACTACTAAATATTGTAGAAACATAATTTTCTGTAAAGTTGCTTTGTAACGATTTGTTTTGTAAAAAGCGCTATACAAATAAACTTGAATTGAATTGAATAGAAATTGATATTGATATGACAGGACAGCAAGGACTATTATCACTGGAGGAAGCGTTGTTATAGATTGTTATGGGTTTTACAAACACTCAGTGACGATAACTGCTGAACCGGAGTCAAGTGGATTACTGGAAGATTATTGTGCTGTTTCGGTCATCTGTTTGGACCCTCATTTTGACGGAACCAATTCACTGCAGAGGATCTATTGGTGAGCAAATGATGCAATGCTAAATTTCTCCAAATCTGTTCCAATGAAGAAACAAACGTGGATGACCATAGGGTTAGTGCATTTTTAGCAAATTTTCATTTTGGGGTAAACTATTTCTGTAACTATCCACTAGAACAGCATCCATTTGGAAAGTCATCGTAACTTTTAAAGCCATGAAAGGATACATTGAGGAGCTTAACTCTTCCAGCTGAAAGGAAAAAAAGTGAACTTCAGTAGACTCTCTGGAAAACTGCATGAAATAACTCATATTTGGGGATTTTATGAGCAAATATTTAATATTGCTTTGCTTACATTTGATAACAGTTTATCCATGTTCGTGTCATAGGCCGACTTCCTCTGGTCTTCTGGCAACTCATCCACTTCTCCATACAGGTCGAATTGCAGACGAGCCAGTGTTTCCTGCATTTCTCTCACATGCTCCATCTGATCAATGGAGCACTCATTGCCTGATTCAGAGAAGGTTCTGATTTCTATCAAAACTGTAAACACACACTTTAATATAGCTGTACCATACTGTAAGAGCTTACCAAAGGCTTGCAGTTTTCCAGAGTGGAAGTCATTAAGAAGGCCGAGCAGCCCCTTCTCCATCTCTTGAACATCAGACACATCTGTGAGAAACGAGTGCTGGATGCGGGCAGACTGGTTACTTTTACCCGACTGACTCTGAGGCCTCGGTTTGTCTCGCACTCCCCTAAAACCCCAAAACAAAATAAATAAATTAACCTAAATATGAAGAGCTAAATATGAAACTGAAATAACTTGCACAGTTGTAATATGATGATCGATGGCACTCACCTGCGATACTTTGTCCTCTGACTGGAGTGTGCTTCCGCAGTTGTTTTCCGTGCAGCGACTGGGGGAGGAGGCTGGTTGGTCGACGGTTTTGGGCTTTTACGTTTCTTATTCTTTTCCTCCATTGTGTCATCCAAATGACCTTCAGAATACAATGATACTTATAAGCAGAGGAGACTGAAAAGTTTTAAGTAATTTAAGTTTACATTAAAAACATATATTGATAAAAACAGCAGTTATTGGGGGGTGGGGGGGGGGGGTTGTAACACAAATAATATAAATCCAAACAAATCTACATTAAAAAAAAACAAACAAACAAAAAAAAAAATTTTATTTTGAAGCCTCTGCGGAAGGCCCCCTATCGGGCCCCAGCTGAGAGCCACTTATCCGAGATTACAGTAGATTGTTAATAATTTTGGTTCATGATAAGCAAGCGACAAAATAATTCACACCGCAATTATACTTAATATAAACACTGCCCGGTGATACTGAACAGTGTTCTCGCTTGTATTGACAAGAGCTTCTAATCATGTTTTACAGTAGCACGCAACATGTAAATAACATGCGAACGAGTCGTGTACAACATGCCTAATAATCGCGACAGCAGTGTAGCAAAGTAACGCATGCCTAATTGTCGACAGCATACAAGTAGAATTTTACCTCACAAAGGAAGCCTGCACTTTTTAGACTGAAATGTTATCCCCGTTGAAAGACATTGTCGATGAGATTAGACTGCTCTAAAGTTGGCACAGCTGACCAGCAAGTTTACAAAAGGCACTTCCGGGATTACGCGTCATCGTGGTGATATCAACACGCCCTGCGTCCCAGTGTTTATACTATTCATCCTAAATAGTATGTAAGATTAGAAAGTGTGTCCCAAAGCATGGTGTGTTAAAGGAGATGACAAAAGTACCCGGATGCTCTACTATTTCAGGTAGATTTTTTAAGTGGGGATACGTGCACACTCTAATGGTTTATATTGCCCACAATCCATTGCGCTTTGACGAAGGATTCGGTTCAGAACTACAAACACGAATAAAAAACTTTAAACAACTACAAACATGGTGGATGCGCGTGACCGAGAGGTTTGAGTTACAAATAATCAACATTTAACCTATATATATTGAATGTTATCTGTGTTATTTTTAATCTGCGACAGCGTGTTGCAACAATGCAATGCGATCATATGTTTGGCCATTAACTTGTAAATGCATCATTATGCAAAAAAAAAAAAAAAAAAAAGAGGAAGTTAAAAGAAATGAAATGTAGAGGATGTAAACTGTGACAAGATGATTGACAGTCCTGTTTGTTTACAGTGACAGGATGAGACAGAGCGTCCGGTAAAGGCGTGACGTCCCAAAGCTTGCATAGCTACTCTTTTACACGCTCTAAAGTGTGTTATTTTTCTTAACCAAAATAGTTGTTTCTTTCTATTTCTCCGTTGTTACTCTACATTTACCTGCACGTTATAAAGCCATCTTCCTATTGTTCTTATTTTTGAAGCCCAATTTTAAATGGAAGTCTGACTTAGGTTTTTTATTATAATTTTTTTTCTTCACTCGCTCGCTGACTGGAGACCCCTTTCTGGCGAATTCTCTCGTCAGAAACAACAAAGTTCAGATGTGTGTACGAATCTATAATAAAGATATTGATTTCTCAGTGTTAACAGTTTCAGTGATTTTAATGGGAGTTTCTGAGAGTGATTGAACTCTAGACTGTCAGTAAAAATGATCGTTGATAATGTAAATGTTATTTGCTCTCTTTCTGAACAATGAAAGATTAGTAGCAATTTTTATATCACATTAACTTTCAATGTTGAATTCACATTTAATATAAAGTCATTCGTATTAAAATATGTTATGGCATGACACCTATATCTGTTACTTAAGTAAACAGACAGGGTTTTATAATAAATTACATAAATGGAAGTAAAGGCTGATGAAATATATATATATTTATACACACACACACACACACACACACACACACACACACACACACACATACATTACATACATTTAACAATGTATCTAAATAAAAAGAGGCTCAGTATATACGACCCAAAGTTAGTAACTACTTGAGTAGATTTTTTATTTTCTTACTCAAGTAACTATTCAGACTAGTACTTTTACTTTTACTTGAGTAAATATTTCTATAAGCACTTTTACTTTTACTTGAGTACAGTTTTTTCGGTACTCTACCTACTTCTGGTTATTAATAAATGATGATCTTTTCAATTTATACTTCCTTCTCTGTGACGCGTGCGCACCACGTCTCCTGTCACATGACTGCGCATGCGCACCAGATCATGATCTGTCTGAAGGAATTTCGGAAAGAGTTTGGATCAGCGCGAACAATAAACACTTTCTGAAGTTAGACATAGCCCTATCGATCTCAGTTTTATCCTTCTCCTGTCCCGGAATCGACTTCAGTAAGTAACGAGTGGAACGCTGTGCTCCAGGTTTCGTCCAGTATGTAAAAACAAGAGGATGTTAATGTTAATGCCTTTCAGCTTCACCAAAGCGGAACTGAATACGAGACCAACTCACCAGCTTTTTTCTTAAATAAACAAACACATTTTATCAGTAAGTTAAAGATAAATAACAGCGTGGAACATCATGAGTAAACCGTAAGTAAAAAAAAGACAGTAAATAATGGTGTTGGGAACTTGGAGACTTGGGACAAATCACAAGTACTTTCCCCACTTTCAACGTAACGTTACTAACTTTCTTCACGCGCTCATTTATTTAACGTTAACGTTACCTGGCGAAATTGTGCTCCGTTCTTCTGGCGTTGGGTGTAAACCGTACATCTCAGAATCAGCAGCATTAAACATCATTGCAATGTGTTTATACTCGCTGATAAGATTGGATTTTCTTGTTTAAGAAACAAATACGTGTGGTTTCCTTTATGTTGGTGTAGAGGATTTGTCAGGTCTTCATATTGTAGTTTAATCCCATATGGACATAATGCAGGTCCAGTGCTGTTTATAGCGTGTCTAATGCAGAATACTGTGAAAATGGTGTAAGCGACATGACGTAAAGACCTTATCTTGAGGAACCGGTTTTTGTTGACAAGCTGGAAATGCATAATTCTTAAAGAGGCGTTTCTTATGGACGGATGAAGTCAGTAACATGACATTCAGGATCATGCTAATCCGCTTAAAACACTCTTGTTGTGAAAAATAACACTGGGTAAGTAAATTAACACCCAGAGGAGTGAGTTTTAAGGGATAACTTTCCCCAAAATGAAAATCCTGTCATAGTTCATTCACCTGTATGTTGGGCCAAACCTGAATGGGTTGAACAAAAGCAGATGCAATGCAGAATTCACCTCAAGTCATTATTATCTTTCATAGCATATTTTGCCTTTTTGTGCTACACAGAAGAAATCAAGTCATAGAGGTTTGGAACAACTCGAATAAAACATTTTGGCTGAAATATTCTTTTAAGTTTGTTTGTGAGTTTGCGTCTAAACTGTTGGAAAGTGAAACCGGGAAAGGCTGCAAAATGAAAGGAAAAGACATATGAGATCTGTTTCATGTGTTTACATACTCCAGACAGGCCTGTTACACACTCATAAGCCCTTTATTAATCATTTTACCACAGTTTAACTACAGTGCATGTGAGATTTTTATACTGTAAGCTGGGACAGCTATATACTAGTCGATAATTGTCTTGTAGGGTACTCAGTATCTATTTATCCATTAATGTTTTATGAGTATTTCTGCTCAACAGGGTTTTTGTTTTTGTTTTGTTTTTTTGCAAAGAAATACACCCCATAACGGAATCTTGATAGAAACAACACACTTCTCTCGTATTTCTCTCACACCCATCTCACACCGTTGTTAACAGTGTTTTAAACAGCACAGACAAACACATGCTCAGTTTTAGGGCGTATTATCTGCACCGAGTAAATGTGTTGTCTGTACTGCTTAAGTCCTCTAGCCGTTCTCTGAGGTGTATCTTTTTAATCAAATGTTTCATCGACTTTTTCATTACTTTTAAAACATAATTTAACAACCGATGATCACTTTTCCTGCAAAATGTCTTTATTTTCATTATATATTTGCACTTTCTCAGCCACAATTTTGTCATCTACTCAGCCTTGTGTCACAAAAGTTGCAGGTAAAACTCACGTTTTTGGTCTGTAAGATTTTCAGATATGGGAAAAATAGTGAATGAGTTGGAGTACTTTATGGAGTTGAACTTTTAAAGAAGATCATTTGAGCAACATGAGGCCGAGTAATGATGACCGTATTTACTTCATATTCCAGGTGGTAAATTTCCACGGGAAAGTGCTTTTGTTTGTGTGGCTATGACTGAACTTTGCCCCCTTACCTCTGACCTGCAGACCCCAGAGCGCAGAGCTTAAGGCCAGAGGAGGGCCAGCAGACTTGGACACCAGCAAGATGGCAGACATGTCAGTGGAGGACATCACATTGCGAGCCAACCATGTTACAGATGAGGTGTGCTTGTCATCTATTACTATAGCCGTATAACATATTAGTAATTCATTTAGTTTTTATTCGATGTGATTTTGCAAGTTCCTGTGTATGTGCCAACTCATTTTTTGTGACCACAAAGTCACTGCTAAGACTTTAACTCTTAACTTGCAATTTGATTGCTCTGTTTCTCAACCTTATAAAACTTTTCTTGCACTAACTGCTGTTAAGTTATATTTTCCACGTCTTCTTGATGACTTTGCGATCTTCTGTGCTAGTGTTATAGTCAGATAATGTTAACAAACTCCTTTCTTGCTTTACTCATGACTTTTTCTTTCTCTGTTTCTCTTTCTCGCTGCCTCTGAAGGGACTTACATGAGTCTGTGTGCTGTAGTAAAGACTTATAACATGAAGGGGACACTGTACTCATGCACCACAGCGCGGGTGACTGGGGGTAAACTAGAGATCCAAGAAACCCCCACCTGCTTTTTCATTCTGACTTTACATGTTTTTACTGTGATTTGGCAATTAGTGTTTAAGCACCATTAGAATGTAATTTCCCAGGTCCAAGTTGGATCAACAATAGCTGATTTCTTAATAGTCTTAGCTGAAAATGTTTTATTTTTCACAGTTATGCCTCCCCATCACTGTGTACACATTGTGTTCCTTGCATGGTTTCATAGCATTATTTAAGCCTTTCACATTTCTCACACTTTCTGTATTTATCTGCTGGTTATATGTGTATATGTGTTTTTTTTCTTCATAAATATCTATCTTTGTGGCTTCATGAGTCAGACACACTGATGAATTCAGAGTGCATTGTTTTATTTGATGTTTGCATCAAAATAATGTTCAACAGAAATGTGCTGTGTCACATTACCGGAGTGATTTGACTACCTTTTGAATATGTGCGTTTTGTTTCTTTCAGTCACTTGAGAGCACTAGGCGGATGCTACAGATGGCAGAGGAGGTAAGAGTTGCAGTGAAACCTGGTGGCTTTAGAAGCATGTTTAATTGTTATTGGATGTACAGATTAGTGCTTTCAAATCAATGAATCGTGATTAACTGCATCCATAATAAAAAGTCTATAGTTACATAATATGTGTGTTTACCGTGTATACACAATAAACTTATTGGAAAAATTTTATTTCTGTTACTCTTGCAAACTAACTACCTCACAGAACATGAGCACAATAACACACTCACAATAGCATGCCAAAATACCAGCATATATCTATATCGTATTTTTCTGACTATAAGTCACACCTGAGTATAAGTCGCATCAGTCCAAAAATCCGTCATGACTAGGAAAAAAAACATAAGTCACACCTGACCATTGTTTTTGGCAGCCCTTTTAGTTTTAGTCTTAGTCTTAGTCTTTTGTACGAAAATGCTTTTTAGTTTTAGTCACATTTTAGTCACTTATAAACTTGATAGTTTTAGTCAAGTTTTAGTCGACGAAAATGCAAAAAGGTTTTAGTCAATTTTAGTAAAAAACAAAAAAGTAGTTCTTAACAAATTAATTTAGGTTAAAAAGTATTGGAAATGGACTTAGGTTTGACAGGTTGTAACGAGTGTTGCAATTCATAAAACAACAGTTAACTTTAAAAGCTTTGCATAATAAACTAGACTTTCTCATTGATGGAGATGCAGTGCTGCCAAGCTGTACTTCATGGTCGCATTCGGCAGAAACCTTTTATCCACATATTTCAAGTTATATTTTTTCCATGAATTGATGATTTTCTAAAATTTCAGCACAATGCCTATTTTCACCAGTAATCACAGTTATAAAGGAATGGTTTAAAGTTTAAACAGCAAAAAAACTTTGAGCTACTACACACAGATAAAGTGGTAACAGTGGAATCACTGTTTTACTCCAAAAAAGCCAGGAATAGAAATATTCTTACTTTGGCAATTGTGGCTATATTTGAGAAATTGCTAAAGTGCAATGAACAACGTGCCCAAAATATAAGCTATTGAGAAACACATACTTATGCTCTACAACTTGTGCTTCAACTTGTCTGCCAGTGCAACAACAAGATGCATATTATTTGTAAACACAAACATCATACAACCCTGTCTAATAATAGTGACACAAACATTCAGGGATGCAAACACATGTATGGTCAAAAAAAGAGAGAGTTATTGAAGCCCTCATCCTGCAGCAAATATCACAATTTTATATTTATATATGGATGTCAAGAGCTAAGAAGTCAATATATTTATATAGCCTACACTACACACAAATAATATACAATTAAATTATGCTCATTTTAAATGTATTGTGTAGGCTAGGTATAAAAATATAGGCTTTTAATAATCTTTCAGTGCGCAAAACCATGATAATATGAAACGCTTCAAAACAGAGCGCACAAAGCGCGTATGCACATCGCGGGTGCAGAATGATGTGCTCAAAGCAACATGGAGTCACAGTGTGCTGCGCTGCTCAAGTGCGCATTTAAAAGTACGTGCAACCCATAGACAGTAAAAGAAATGGACACAGCGACCCCATTGGAACTCAATTGAGACAAATGAAGCCCAGTTTTAGCGTTTTTTTTAGCACTTCCGTTTCTGACGCGCAGACTCAAACGAAGCTTGACGACGTCAGCAACCTGTCTGACAGATGTAAATCTTCTAGTAGCTGTGCGTGCAAACTGCCATCGTTAATCTTGCAGAGACGGCGAGCTTGAGTGGGGAGTTCTTTGTCGTGAGTGAGCAGGAGTAAGCATTCTGATTAATTATTTTGTATAGTATTTTAAAATTTAACGCCAGTATGCCATATTAAGTTAATTGCCTGCGAGCTTCTCCTCCTGTCTGTACGGTAATGCGACAGAGAGCCGAGTGGTTATGACACAATCGTTAGCCTATTTTTTACAAAAACTGTTTATACGGGGCCATAATGTAACATAGAAGGTAATGGAGCCCTTTATACATTTTCGTGTATCTTTAGAAATAAATAATGGACAAACAGAGTCTTTAAACGCCTCAGATGTAAAGTTATTCGCTGTCAAAGTGACGCCAAAATGAATGGGAGTCAATGGGAATGCTAACGCAAGTGAAGTTCTGCTAAAAGATGGCAGCCCCCACCCGACTTCAACTTCCGGTCGAGTTCCTTGCCCCTTGGTGCAACCCCGCCCCAGGTGCAGCCCCGACTTGATCTGCAAGCTGCAGCCGGGTGCTTCTCCAAAATAGGCACAAATGACATGCATTGTGAACGTCAGACTTATAATCATTTTCGTTCTGTATCGTCTCGTCAACGAAAACTCGAAAACATCTCGTCATGTTTTAGTCACATTAGAGCCATTTTTAGCCGTCATAAAAAAGGTGCGTCAACGAAATCATTTCGTTGTTGTCATCGTTGACGAAAACCACATTGCACCAGACTATAAGTCTAATTTATTTAGAACCAAGAACCAGTAGAAAACATTACCGTCTACAGCTGCGAGAGGGCGCTAAATGCTGCTCAGTGTAGACTACAGGAGCACTGAGCAGCATCTCTTACATCTCTTACGCGGCTGTAGACGGTAATGTCTTCTGTTAGTTCAAATCTCTTGGTTCATGTCAAATTAAATTTGATAAATAAGTCCCAACTGACTATAAGTCGCAGGACCAGCCAAACTGTGAAAAAAAGTGTGACTTATAGTACGGAAAATACGGTGTGTGTGTGTGTGTGTGTGTGTGTGTATATATATATATGTATATGCACGCGCACACACATATATATTATGCAAACACACATTTTTATTTTGGATATGATTAATCACGATTAATCGATTTGACAGCACTAGTACAGATTCATGAATACTCAAGACCACCTGCATTTGAGTTATTTAGCATATATATATATATATATAGAAAAAAGTATATGTATATTGAAACAAGTATATGTATATTTTCAGAGCCAGGAGACAGGTGTCAAAACTATGACCATGCTGGATGAGCAGGGAGGTGAGTGACTGCACCATTCCATTCCTCCTCATCCCTGAAACTTACTTTGTTAATCACATTAAACCATTGCTTTTATCTGCAAGAACTTTATTTAGGAGACGCTGGTTAGTTAAGACCCCATTTTATCAGCTTCATTCTGTCTTGATCAGAGCAACTGAGGCGAGTCGATCAAGGAATGGACCAGATCAATCAGGACATGAGGCAGGCTGAGAAGAACCTGACTGATCTGTCCAAATGTTGTGGCCTGTGTGTGTGCCCATGTGACAGGTTCGCTATTATAACAAAATATTCTGCATTACGTTGTAGCATATAATGTCAAATTCCGTAGTATTTTTGCGGGGACTTCTCTTTGCGTATTAATCAAATTAAACGAATTGTCATTAGATCTTTCTGGAGTGAATGAGAGTATTAAAAACCTCCTTTTTTCCAGAGTGACTTCCATTGAGAATGATGGGAGATATAAGAAGACTTGGGGCACAGGTGGTGACTACTCCAGTGCAGACAGAAAAGAGGGCGGCGTTGTATCCAGCCAACCTGGTGGCGCTCGAAATGGACAGGCTGTTTCGGGTGGGACAGCGGGTGCATCTGGCCCCTACATCAAGAGGTGAAGGGAAAAATAGCAATAAATAATGAGAATTCATCAAGTGTCAGACTTGAATCTTTTGATTTGAATCAGTTGTTTAAAGCAAGTAAATGAGAAACCGTATGTTAAAGGGATAGTTCACTCAAAAGTGAAATTTACCCCATGAATTACTTACCCTAAAGCATTCCTAGCTATATATGACATCCTAGCTGTATATTAATTAAACTGAAATCAATTCAAGTTTATTTGTATAGTGCTTTTTATGATACAAATAATTGCAAAGCAACTTAACAGAAAATTAGGGTTCTACAATATTTAGTAGTAGCTTATAAGTGGTGACTGTCACTTATTGTCACATATCATTAAAACTTTATAAACCATAAATCTCATTAATCAGCATTAATTTGTGAGCTGTGTTTTGTTTTTTCTCCACTGCACGAAAGTCCTTTTCAAGAAAAGTCTGTTCACTTTCTTTTAAGAATTTAATTCTTAAATGAATAATAAAAATAAAAAAATTTACGGGGTAGGACTATTCCGCCATATTGCACATTGCAATTTCTCCCATTCATAAGCACTATGAGTGAACCGTCTTAATATATCTATAGTCTTGGACTGCACTTTTCACCAGGGCTTACACATCCAAATTCTATGAAACGTATCATACACTTTATTGGACTTCAATTATAAAGCTTGGAAGAGCCAGGACATTCTTTAATATAATTCCAGTTGTGTATGTTGTCTTTGCCCTGCCACATAAATATATGTTGACATTTTTGCTTTCTCAAAAGAGTAACAAATGATGCACGAGAAGACGAGATGGAGGAGAATCTGGAGCAGGTGGGCAGCATCATCGGGAATCTCAAGAATTTGGCTTTAGATATGGGCAGTGAGATCGAAAAACAGAACAAAACCATTGACCGCATCACTGATAAGGTAAAGCTACACCATCAAACAGCCAGAGGTCTAATGAAGCAGCGCATTGAAAATATGCATATTAATTAATATATATATATATATATATTAAAAAATATTATTTTTCCCAGGCTGATATGAATAAAGCTCGCATTGATGAAGCCAACCAGCGAGCCAACAAGCTTCTGTAGAGAATGGACACTGCCAGCTATGCTCAGGAGCCTTTGATCTCACACACACACACACACACAAACAAACACACACTTTCTCTTTTTCAGCAATGAATTGCAGCAAGTGAGATAAGTTTTTTCAATGCCATCTGTGCCTTTTTTATCCGTTTTGTTCTATTGTAAATAGTTGGACACCGATATATTTCAAAGCCTCCTGTAAAATCAAGTCTTCACCCTTAATATATGAGACAAATATGCTGGACACACCGAGTGGCTTTGCTCACTGCTGTCCTCTCAGTCTGTAATGGATGGAGTCTAATCTCTCGGGATGGTGAGGGGTTTCGTCCGTCCCTCTCGCTGCACTTCAATCAGCATGCCTAATAGTTTCACTTAGTCTGAATGAAGGGTCAAAGACTTACCACAGAACTTTTAATGTTCTGGTATGCTGCCCCTATAGCCGTTGATGTATGTTTGGGCTAATGATATAATGTTTGTTTTCTGTTTAGCTCTAGCTATGACTGATCATACTCATATTTAATTATCTTAAGTCATTAATGGACCTTGTGAATGCAGTTAGCCCTGTTCAATGTTTGGGGGGGCGAGGGAATGTATGGTGTCTTTTTAATTGCATAATTTACCATGCTATGTAGGAAAGGACATTTCATTGTATCTGTTTATCTGTTTTACTGCTAATAAAGCCAGTATAATAATTCCTTGGCCATTTCTCCCTTTTGTGTGTTGAAGTGCCTTTATTAGTAGAGGGTGCTGCCACGTTACTTTATTTTATGATGAATATTTGAAGATGGGATTTGAGGGGTTTATTGCCAGTATGTACACCAGTGTATTTTCCAAAGCTAGCATAGTAAGATACACTTACAGTTATTATTGTAGATGCCAAATATAATGGTTTTAACCACTGGGTGGCAGTGTGGAGTGGGAGGGGTCACCTTAGGTCTTATGACATTTATTAAACCTCTCATGTCTGTGTTTAGTACTGGGTAAACAGGTGGTGGGAATAAATGGTTCTTACTGTATCAGATATTTATAGAACAATGAATCCACGTGTTTTTAAAGTAAGCTGATTTATATTTTTTAATTGTTTTTCATTAACAAATGCAACACGTGTGCAAGAAAGGCTTGAACTTGATGTGAAATTTTGAGCTCACGAAATTCCAAATGGCATGGGTTGCTATTGAAATGATTGAAATTGGCCAATTAATGCCAAGCTCTCACCAGATATTGAAAAACATAACAGAAGTGTGATAAAATGCAAGATTAAAAGAACTATAATTTTGTACTTGAATGCCTGCTAATATCTCTAATATCTGTATGGCAAATATTATTCATCATTATGTAGCAAGAAGAACAAGTAGCCCATGTAAAACAAATATGTTTATAACAACATTATTTTCAACTTTTACAAAGGCACTCTTTTAAAAGGAGTCAAATATGAGTATGATCTTTCTGAGCCTACCATGGCTGGGAGCTGAGGGCTGTTTTCTGTTCATTCCAGCTTTCATCTGTTCAGGGAGAGGTTTACTAGGACTCACTGTTCTCCGGTCTTCCTCATGAGGATTACATGGTAGGCTAGTAATCTGAATTATTTGAGGCTTCGAGAACTAGGACAGTGTCTTTTGTTTCAACTCCCTACGAGACTTTCTGTGTCTGCTGTTTAGGAAACTGCCCAAATATTCTGTGGAGCCTGGAGGAACTATCCTCAAGTTTCCAACCAGCCCTGTTCTCTGAGAGTCTGAGAAATGTAATACAACATTGGATGTAATGTAAAAAAGTCTGATTAAAATTTCTAGCATATAGAAGTAAGCAAAGAAATAGCAAAGGCTCCAGCTACAGCCACTGGTTCATCAACACAAGTTTTTAAGGAAAATACAGTACAATTTCAGAATCTGAGAGCTCTGGTCTAGAATAAATATTAGAGGTAAAAGTTGAGGTGGGGTTTGGAAATTGGTTGGGCAAGTACCTTAAAAAGCCCCTTCCTGATTACATCACTAATGAGAAGTTACGAAAAATAGGAGTAAATAAACTTTCTTCTTTTCGTGTACCCACTACTGTCACCTGAGGGATGTTTGTGGTGCAAAGAGTAAATTTTAACATCTCTCTTCACTTTAAAATTTATCGATAATCATCACTTTAAAATTTTATATTGTCACAGGAGAAGATGATAATAAAAACCAACCAATTAACAGATGAGGTTTGTTATCAGATTCCACAAGAAGGCTATGTATAAGAAGATGATGAGAGGAGTTTTTGTTTTTTATTATTTGCTGTTTTCAAGTTGTTCAAGTTTGACTAACTTTCTGTGTATTTGTTTGTCTGTCACTTGAAAGCACTAAACGAATGGTACAAATGACAGAAGAGGTAAGAGGTCTTATTTTAACCCCTCAACCAATGTTTCATGACTGCGTTTAAACATTGATATTTATCATGCAAAAATGCTGTTGTCATTTGCTCATTGCTTTGAGTTGAACTTGAAATTGAAAAACGCATATTTTTGCAGAGTTTGAATGTTGGGGTCAAAACAATGACTAGATGAGCAGGGGGGTGAGTCCTTTATCTCAGTACATCTGATTCTTGAGGTCTACTTTTAATATCCCACAATCTGTAGGCCTGTTCACACACTAAATAATTTCTGTAGATCTTTATAGATGGTGTTTAGAGCACACAAGAGAGTAACTAGCCATGAAATCTCTCTTGAACTAGTCACATTTGCCATTGCTTGGTGAAATTTCATGTTCCAATTCTGCACAATTGCACAAAAAACTATTTTGCCTGTTTATTCTTTTTTCCTTATATTAGAAAAACTAAAGAATGTGGAAAAGGAAATGGACCAGATCAAGCAGGACATGAAACAGGCTTGAAAAAACTTGTATGAACTGTCCAAATGCGGCCTGTGTTTGTGCCCTTCCAACAGGTTGTCTAGACTAGAGCATATATCTTATGTATGACAATAAGTTATATATTTGAAGCACTGCTTCCTGTGGGATTACAACACAATATTGGAATATAGGATACTATATAAAGAAGCCTAATTTTGAAAGTGTGGTATTATAGAACTGGAAAAGTACATTTATAAACTAATAAAGTAGAAAAAAAAAAGGCTGAGAACCAATGTCTACATCTTTCTTCAGGTGTGTTATTCAAAAGTAGAGGACTTGCTGTGTATGATTCCGAAAAGAAAAGCAAATGTTGTGTTTTGGATATTAATTCCTAATATGAAATGCTGGTCTAATGGTCAAGAATCCCTTGGTGAACCGGTTTCACAGGACATACCATAGAATGGCTTCATCAGCTATGTTTTGTTGGTGAATATGCTATATGCTGCACCATTAGATCAGCCTTAAACCGCCACTAACCAACTTGGCCATACTGGTCTGATCTTTTCATCGGGGAAAATAAAATAGTTTAAGGTTTTCACCTCAGTGCTTGTATTTGATGTATTTCTTCAGATTTTAATGGATTCTCTTTCAGACTGAAGTCTACTGAGAGTTACTGAAGAAAAAAGCAGGTCAGGAAACCAAAAGAAAGCAAGTGGAACTTTATATCCAGCCAACCGACTGTTGTTCGCGATGGGCAGACCCCCACCGGGCCCTACATCAAAAGGTGAGGGAAAAAATAGCACTGAGAGTGACAGAATCCAGTTCTCCAAGTGATCAAATGCGACTGTCTGTTGATATGATAAAGTTAGCTGGAGATTTGTTATACATTGCTACATGGCATAAGCTGATAATTTACATGTATAACTCTATCCTTATCCAATAGATGTGGCCTTAAAGGTCGTAGCTGGATATTCAAGTGATGCTTGTTTTGTTTCTGAAAGAATAATGAATGATCATCGAGAAGATGTGAAGGAAGAGAATCTGAGATCCACATTGAGATTTTAAAGAACATGGCACTGGACTTTGGCGACAAGATTGACGACCATATCGAGAAAACGGTTAATATCAATGATAAGGTACAGTTACTCCTATTAAATGACAAGATGGAATTCAGAGTGTATCTGTGAATCTAGACATTTAGATCTACAGTAGCTGACACAACTTAGTGACCACTTCTATTTTCCACACTTGAATTAAGTTTGCGTTTACTAAGTCAACAAATATAGATTTAAATATTGATTTAGATAGATAGATAGATAGATAGATAGATAGATAGATAGATAGATAGATATACTTCTTAACTGTGACAAATGTGACTCCTCAATTTAAATATTAATTATATATTTTTTTATTCATTTATTCATTCACTTTCTTCATTTGACAGATTGCAACAATTACAATTGAAATTGCTGCTACAGAAAAACAAGCCAGGAATCACCAATAAGAGAAATACAGAAGGGACCACCAAAAGTTAAATTCAGCATAAAATATTAATTCACATATTTTCTATACATCTTAGCGTGAATCTTTTAGTCAAAAATGTGTCTATATGACGGGTCAGATCAGAATTTAAATTATAAATGAATGAAAATCTCTTTTAATTTGTGACCAGCAGAGGATGCTGTTAGACTGTTTTGAAATCTAACCACAAAAAGCGCTTCCTAAAATGGAGGCCTAAGAATGTAGCATATTCTCTGAGAATTGTCTCAGAACTGATCATGCAATACAAAAGCAAAACAAAACTAATTGGATTAATCACCCACGTCCTTCTACCTACCATCTGTCATCATTTGTATTCTCAAAGGGAGACACTGGCAGTAAAGGATAGCTGTTTCTTTGCCACTGCAGGTTGATTTCCCCATTCGTTTACTAGTAGGCCTATGAATATTTACATTTTTACAGTAGTAGAGCCAATTTTTTTAAATCTTGCCAAGAGTCCACTTACATGCCGGCTTTGCTTGCAGGCTTGCTTGTGTACTTTCTTTCCATTTATTACCGCTGTTTGGTATTGTGCAACAGTCTTCCTAAAATGTGTTTATGCCTATTTGCCCTAAAGTTTATACTAGCTATTACATACAAATTCATCCATGATTTATAAAACCTGTTCTCATTGCCTGTGTTTTTCTCATCACATGAGAGGTTTTTTTCTAGTTAGATATGTTCTGTAGTGGTTTTCTTTGCCCTACCACATTATTTTAAAAATAGCAGCAGAGTTTGCTTCTGTCTCAAAAGTAGTCCTATATCAAGCAGTCCAACATGTTAGACCTTTTTTTCTTCATTTTCAGAGATAACAATGACTGGACGACCTTTGGAAGTAATTCTAGACTGTATAATTGCATGTATAGTGATATTCAGACCAACATCAAAATATGATATTATATAGATTATAAATATGACAAACTGTGATATTTTACGCAACAGTCCAATGAACAAGATGTTAATATGAAGGAACATTTTAAACAAGATATTGCCATTTACTTTATCTATTTTTTTAAGTCAAAAACAGTTATAAATGAGGCCAAAATAGCGAGTTCGGCAAAAGGCGGATTTGAACTTGACCTACACCACTACAGACTTTTTATTTCAATATTTTTCTTGAAATCTAACAAGTTTAATCTTGCATTACAAGTGACTTTAATCTTAAGATGGTTTTGTATATGGTACTTTTTTATTATTGCTCAGCACTAATCCTCTTCTGTGAATGATGATTTAAAAGTCATAACAAGATTTAAATGAAAACTGATATGAAAAAATCATGATGCTGACTTTATTATTTAAGTCATGCACTCATCAACTGTCATTTTTAATGAAGATCCAAAACCTGGATGTATGAGGGAATATAAAGTCTATAGACCTGGAAATGTTTTGGAAATTTTCTATAATGAATATAAATTATGTCTCAAGCACTAAAATATGTAAAACAAATAAAAATAAAAAAAACTTTTACAGAAATAATTGTAACCTCAAACAAAAGTCATGTAATTTCATTGGAAATAAAAAGCAGAAATCCTGAAGAACATTCAGTCTTTGACTTTACTTTCGTATAATGCATTTCACTATTTCAATATATTAGCTGCGTCGCATTTGAACGCTGCATATGTCATCGGGGAAGTCTCATTTAAGAAAAGTAGTCATAATGAAATTGACTGATTGTTACTTCTAGTTTCAGTTGTATTATTTCAACCCCCTTAAAAGAGTTTAAAATGACCATTACACTTTCTCAAAAGTATTGCAGTCTTCCACCAAAGTTTAAATAAATTACATGCTTTTTCACAATACACATTATTTCAAAACAGCTTTACATGAGATGCATGGCAGGAGTACTTTGTTATCAGAGGTGACTATGCTAATGTAATGTCAATATGACAGAAATGTACAGTTCTTAGATTTCCTTTACATAGTGGGTGCACAGTGGTCTTAAAGACATGTGCTCGCAAGCACAATCCTAAAATAACAAATGGGACATCTGGTTTTGTCCACGAGACTTTGAATGTACCATTTGGGACAGGGCCAATACAAAAATCTCGAGAGGTACTTATACTGACTGAATCAGCATTTTTTTTTTTTTTTGCAAATCAACTTAATGACATCTATTGCTGTATCTTACAGAAAGAGTCACTGAAAAATCTCCACCAACAATGCACAGACCGATAGTCTGTCTGAAATGCACAAAACACAAACCCTGTGACTGATATATCCGAATGTCACTCAAGTTAACAAACATAATATTTTAGAAAACAGTACACAGGATACAATACTGTTAGCCTGTATTCATACTGTATGGGCAAACTAATGTTATTTAGAAATGACTAAAAGTGAAACAGTGTTTCTGCAGCTGTAAGAGCTGAGTGGAAAGAATGACTGAGTCTCCCGAATGTGTGGCGTGAGTCAGACCCCCACCCCTCCCCCACCCCTTCCAGGATTCCACGGTAGTCATCATTTGAGCTAAATCCAGAACACTGCCGCCATTTCAACTTCCTCCCACCCCAAGAATCCACCTTTTTCTTGTTTGCAAGAATCCATTAAGGGTTTTAACGCCACATATCTACTGAACGACACCGCTATCAAGTTGAAAACTCTCAGTTACCACAATGATGTAAGTGAAAGGTACAGAAGATCCCATCTAAACCTAACACTTAGGGCTCTTGGGTCAAGGCGGCGATTGTGACTTTTCTTCTTTAAGTTCACTCACTTGTGGAAGTCACACTTCGCTAACAGGAAGCATCTGCTGGCATGCTCTCAGGCTCACAGTACCCCTTTAAAGTACATACAAACAAGCCTAGACCAATAAACAAATTGATTTGTCAAGCAAAACATCACAGACTTCTACCCAAAAAGAGAAAAAATCATGGTACATGATTTGCAGACCTGAGCTTATATTTTCATAGTTTTATCTTACACCACAAGTTCTTCGTGCTCTTTAAGGTTTCGAGAGCTCTTGAAATTAGAGTCAACTGTCTGTGAATGAAAACAGAAACAATAAAAGTGCATATCTCAAACAGGCTGTGTAATTTGAATGTACTTCATCAACATTGTTTGCAGATATTATGGATGCAATGATTAGGAGCATCGAGGATGGATGGGATGCCATTCGCTCCTAACGGTGAAACTAACATATGTTAGACTAGACACACCTTATGGAACTTCCTTTGATGTTCCTGAGCATCTGGAGTTGTTTAAGTTCACACACTTTCAGACTCCGGGGGGGGCGGGGAGTACATTATTCACAACTCTGTTACTGGGGTTAACACATCTGTGGACAGTATATATGCTGCATTCACTATGAAAGTGAGAGAGATGAGGACAAAGAGCATGCAGTCTATTAGTGTGTGAGGTTTCTTTAGCTCAACCGTGTGTCTGTGACAGAGTGATGGGGGTGGTAAAGGGTTGGCTGACCACCCTGGACAACCCCTTCCTGAGTACATAGCTGACAGGAAGTATAGAAAGAAAAAAGGAGAAAAAGAGACATAAACTTTTCTGTTTCTCCTTTTCGGTTTTTGTGGAGTTTTAAAGATTTTGTGCACCGTCATCTGCAAAAAGCATACATTATTCGGAAAGCACACCAAAGAGAGAAACACAAAACGAAAGAGTGAAGCACAAAACGAAAGAGTGAAGCAAGACCATGGAGGACAATTTTTGCTGTATACTGGGGCATCTTGAGAGGGATTATTTGTGACGCTAAGGGAAGAATGTTGAGAGTGAGGAGTGAATGATGAAAACAGCTGTTGGGGCTCAGAACACGGAGCATCCCGAGAGTAAGTAGGCAGATGCACAAACATCCACACAGTATATACACACAACGTCGTTCTCTTAGTGCTTGTGAATATTTGCTCTCATTAAGCATAAAAGGTATTTGTTAAGTCGTGAAATTATTTTCACTTTTTGGAACAGGTTCACTAGGCTGGATGAGTGGTTCATGATATAAAAGTCTTTACTTTATATATATTTGAAAGGATAAATCAATATTAGTTCAACTGCAGCAACGTAATGTGTCTTTTCAAATACACTTAAAATACGCGATGGTTTTACATATTTGAAATGTAAAATATGTTTTCTGCTTAGGTTATTATCTTAGATATTATTTCAAACGTATATATACATTGTAATAAAAAAAAAATGAATCAAATATGTAAACACGTTTAAAAAAATATAGACCTCAACATTATATCAGCAGGTAAATGTTTATGGATTTCACAACACACTTTCAAAACGCATGATGACTATCTCTATATCTGTCTCACACCATCTGGTCTACTGTTTGTTTTACTTAATAGATATTATCATTTCATTGTGTTTTGCAGTGATTTGACATTAATGAAAAGGCCAAAGAAATCAACTAGTCCTTGACAAATATATTAAAGTTAATACTGACTTAATTCATGAGGTTTCAAGTTCATACACTCAAAAAAATTCCCTTGTAAATTAACGGTAATATAGGCAGCAGGGTATCCAGAAGTGTACTGTAATTTTTACATTTTTATTATTGTATTCTGAATTACGGCTTTTTTTAATCGATAGTAATATACTGGCAGCAGGGTTTCCAGCAGTGTACCGTAATTTTACAGTTTTATTATTGTATTCTGAATTACGGCTTTTTTGTAAATTAACGGTAATATACTGGCAGCAGGGTTTCCAGCAATTTATACAATAAGCAAACAATAAATATTGATAAGCTTGGCTCGCTGTTGGCAATATAAATATTCATGAAGAATATGCTTTAATATATCACGGCACAGCAATACAGTAAAAGGAGAAATATTTGCAGAAACTGGAGGAAGGAAACATCCTGGTAGACAAAAAAAATAAAATAAAAAATTAATCCGCACATGAACATGCTGACACATTCCCTATTGCACCACTTACCCATACTTGCACATTTCTTACGATCATGTGACATTCTGCATTGACCATGTTTTCAAGGGGGATTGCAATATGTTCATACAAAGATTTTGTTACACTGAGATCTTTGTATGATCTTTCTTATGTCTGCAGGATGATCTAAAAACCATTCATTGGATTCTTCTCGAAGTTCAGCTTGTCCTCATTATGCACTATGCTCTCCCCCGGCCCTTCCACGGCACCTTCGGGCCTTTCCAAACCCTCTTCCCCAACCATATCTTCACCAATTCAGGCAACTCTCAATCCACAAACCTCTCCTCTTCCTCTTAGTCCTCCTTCTACCTTGACTTCTACTCCAACCTTCCCATTGGTTGATATCTCTGACAACCCATCTCCTGACCCTGCCTCCCATCCGCTTCCAACTTCACCCCCAATCTCATGTGTACAACATTCCTCACCTCAACTTGACTCCAAACCATCCCCACCTCCCCCCCAGAAACTCATGCCTCCTCAGGTCCCAAAGCCACCCCTCCCAGCACAACTCCCCTCGGCTCTTTCTAAGAGCTCCTCCTCAGCCATGCCTAGACCACCTCCACCTCCTGCCGTTAGACCCTCATCTCCACCTCAACCCAGACCACCACCACCAATAGTCCCAAAACCACCAGTCCCCACATCTCCAGTGAGCAAGCTCCATAAACCTATTCCTCCTGCTATCAGCATCCTGGAGAAACTGATTAAGACATGTCCAGTGTGGCTTCAACTGGGAATGAAGCAGGACAGAGCCATGCATATACTGAGCAAGGAGTTTCCTGGGGTGAGAGAGAATAGTTGTTCTGTTTTGTGTAGCTTTTAATTTATATAATAGGCAATCAAATACCTTTTTGAACATTGTGCCTTGCCACAATGCTTTTTCAACATCTTGTAAGAGAATATTTATAAACCACATTTTTTAAAGATGCTGCTTTAAGTTATCACGCAGCACACAGCAACCTTAAAACAGTGGACCAGTCAGAGGAAGTGTGGAGGGAGCAAGGGCTATCTAGGCAACAAGTCAAAGAAGCCACTTAGCTAGGATGATCAGTGACTATTTAAGTTTTGTTAAGTTCTAAAAACAGAACTTCGTATTGGATGCTTAAAAAAGCTGCCCGGAAGCGTTGTCGCCGAGCGAACAGACTTTTCACTAAAGGGACTTCCTTAGCACTTCATTTAGTTTTGTGTGTGAACTTACCCTTACAAGTTAATTTCCATATTATCAGTTACTTACCCTGATTCGATTCCATTTAATACTGTTAAACTGACTGTATCCGTTCTTTGATTTTGCAGATCTTTTTAGTCAGGAGGGATGCAAGTCAAAAAACGATGGTACTTGCAGTATGCCTTCCTGACCAGCTGGGGGAGCCGCATGTCAAAGAACTGCCTATAAAGGAAGAAAAGTCCTGTGAGTTATTTTGCATTGAGAAATGAGTGTTCTTTCAACTTGATTTAGTAAAGTGTATGCATAGAACACCTTTATGCAAGAGACAAACCCACACACAAACACATTAGCATACAGACCTAAACACAACCACACAGATAGGGCCACGCACAAACAAATTTGCATACATGTACCTGATCAAATCTGCATAGATGCTTTTAGAGTGAGTATAGAGATATAATCAGACCTGAAAGAGTGTTGCAGGTGCTTGGTGGTGGCGGTTGTAGAGTCTGTGGGCCACAGGTTTCCTGTATCTACAGACCTGCATTGCAGTTGTAGTTACAGGACGTCCTGCACTGGCCTATTATAGCTTCATTTCCTGGTGTCTGTGTTTGTGTGCGAGTGCATACGTGTGGTCATTTTCACAATCTTTACAAAGCAGTCTTGTCTTTTTGGGCCAGCTGTTAAAAAGCTAAAGAAAAAACATCTTTTTTGTCTGAAATAAAATCGCTTTAAGTGAAGGGTGGTCAGTTTGACATGTTTATTTACACATTGCCTTTCATCATTATCCTCCTTCCCACTCTTACAGAAATACACCAGGGAGTTGTTTCTATTTTAATATTCCTGCGTCACCAGGAAATAATTCAAAGATTGTGAACTAGTGCCACCAATAAACTGAAGAATTATGGCTAAGAGGTAACATTGGGGAATGGATGTGTGCATAGCATTAACACTTCTGTTTCTTTCCTTCGCCACAGTGCTGTACCTTGAAGGGTCTGTGCTGGTGTTTGAGAATATTTTTAAACTTATTGCTTTCTACTGTGTTAGCCGGTAAGATAAAAATAAATAAATCCCAAACCTCCAATGCTTACATATTTTGCCTCATTTAACTTTTAACAATACATTCACACTTTTCATTTTTTCTTTTTCATTCAGGGACATCCTCCCTTTTCCTCTGAAGTTACCTCAGGTCATTCAAAAGGTAGCAAAATACGAGGACATGGAGGTAATCTCTTCACTAGGCTCAGGTGAGACATATCAATTGGTTATAAGACATATCAATAGATCTAATTTTATTCTGGTTAAAGTTCCACTCTTTAAAGTTCCACCTTTAAACTCAAATGTCTGTAGACTTAAACTTTCTGAACAAGATAAATATATTGTAAATATGGTCAAATGTGTGGAACAGATGTCTTATTCAGTGAAGGCCCTGACTTACATTTTGCCCTAGGTGAGAGGGGTGGCCAGAACAGATAGCGGGTACAATACCATGTAAAGTGCTGCAGTTGACTGGACGTTTCATTATGTGCATTTATAAGTGTCCCATACCACCCCAGTGAATGCTTCAAAATGAATGCGCATAGGACAGAGCATGTGTAGGATGTGTCCAATTCTGACGAAATGTGCTGAACTTGTGCGCACATTCTAGTGTGGGCCTGCTCATGTGGTATAATTGCTCCGTTACCAATCAACCATGATTCATTTATGCCAAGGACAAAAAATTTAGTTAGCTGATCATATGATCTCAGCATGTCACCTCCCACTAAAACCTACCTGAAGTTAAATAAAACAACCTTTACTAATATGACTCTTATTATTTTTTTAATTAACAAAAAAACGTCCCTTTTAGTTTTCTTCCTGAACAACACAAAATTTATGACAATCTAAGTTTAGTAAACAAGGGTAATGGTACAACGGCTAATGCTGTACCTAAAGCTAAGTGATATTTTCCAAAGACTATATATTCCCAGTCAGTTTGAATAATGAAGTAATTCTGACAAAGTTCATAGCTTAAATTAGCAGTGTGTAAATTGTCTTGTTGAAGTGAAATAATGCTAACATGAACACATTTCTCATGCTAACAGAGTTCTGGAACTCAGCTCTGAATTGTCATGAGGAAGTGGAAAACGTTGCTGGTAGCTGTGGTGCATTGGATAAGCAGGGACAAAGCAGCTCCTGTGAAATTCAGCTTTCCATTGGCAGTGACCGGCTTTGGCATGTCAACCCAATTTTCATTGAAGAATGCAGCAACAGCTTAGCACCCACCTCTTCTACCCCTGTTTTGAGAACCCATAGTCTCAACACACCAGTCCAGGCTCCGCCCAAATATAAAAGGCCACCCCCACTACGTCCTCGTCCACCCAGTGCACCTGAGTGTTCTCAACACTATGCATTAGCCACACCTTCAAAAGGGGAGTTCAAGGCAGTTCTCAGTTCTCCACCCCCTTCAGGCCAGAAAGGGGAAGGAAGTGACTGTGAGCATGCAGACAGAGAACAAGAGAGACAGCGAACTCCTGCCCTAAGCACTGAGTGTGAAAAACCCACTGTCTTACAGCCAGCTCAGGGCAAAGAAGGAAAACGGCTTTCTAATACGGCTTCACATCAAGTTCCTCCAATACCAATCCGAAGGAGTCTATCTGAAAAACAAGCTTCAGAGGAACCAACGCAGCAGCAAGTCCACCGCAGCACCTCCACAGAAGCAGAGGGCAATATTCTGCAAGTCCCTGTAGCATCCATCATTTGCCTAGATGACAGTATGGAAGAAAGGGACAAGCCTATGGACTCAGAGACTCCGCAAGTTCAGGAAGTGCTAGTGGAAGAATCTAAGGTAGCAAATGGAGCTTCAGTGGTGACTCGAGAGGTAGTACCTCAACCGAAGAAGACTAATGTTCCAGTTGCGCCTCCCAGGAAGAAAAGATTCTCTCAGAATCTGACCGGACATGTCTCCCAAAGCTTTGTAAACTCACTTAGACCAATCCCACAGGAGTCCGTTCTTCCTTTAAACTCAAGCAGCCCCAGTCCCATCCGCCACTCGCTCTGCATCAATGCTGGTCATCCCAAAGTCTCGGATGTTTCACTGTACTCTCCTGATGGTGGAGCACCACCAGACCATGACTCCTACTCAACCAGCAGCACAGAGGAGGAGATAGATACCAATGTGGCGACAGGTATTGTCATCAAGAGGACCCCAACAATTATGTTAGACCGTGCCAAGCAACGACTTTCAATGGTGTCTATGGCAAACCTCTCCAATGTCCTCACAGGCTTCATGAACGCTGACCGTAAGTTGCAGAAGCGCATTGTTGAACTTTCCCGGGATGGAAACACATACTTTGGGAACCTTGTTAAGGATTATCGAGCTTTCACTTTGGACACCATGCGGAAACACACCTCCAGCACAGAGATGCTCCAAGAGATCAGGCAGATGATAACCCAACTGAAAAGCTATCTGATCCAGAGTGCAGAGCTGCAAAATCTACAGGAAGCAGCTGGTTATTCCGATGAGAAACTGGGTAATTCATCTCTGCATTATATTAACTGTAAAAAAAAGTTTTAACCTAATTTAAGTTAACCAAAAATTTAGATTTTCCCCAAAATAATGTGTGAATAAAGCAGTGTTTCCATCTGAAACTGGCATAACATTCAAATGGCAATGGAAGTCCAAAGTGCAAAAGACACTAGGAAAGCCACTGTGCCTCTTTTATTAAATATACTAAATTATTTGCTGTGTAAACTGCATAGCCAAAATGCTTTGATGAAATTCTTGTTTACTAACTATTGCCTTAAACTGGCTTATGTTTGGGATCGACAATGTGTCAGATGGTTCTATGACATAATCATAACCAATTATTCAAAGGCAACATAGCCTGTTTTGCCAAATAAAAACTTAAGTAAGCATTAACATTTTTATGTTCATTCTGGAAGTCAATCTTGATGTATCCCATTGAGGATTCTATCCTAAAATTTGCATAAAATGTGAGAACAGAACTCATCTAGTGTCTTTTTTTATTTTTATTGTTGATGAAATTAATGTGCATTGCTAGAATCGTCCAAGCAAAGCACCATCCAAACAGAAGATTGTTGGCACCATCTTCAATATCATGCTTTAATAGACCATCTGTAAAGACTCAGCTTCTCTATGTTTTGCTGCTTAGTCCCTAAAAAAAAACCTCCTTGAAGCAACAAGACCACACTAGATCAAGATAACCTTTCTGTTTTTTTTTTTTTTTTTTTTTTTCTCAATGCACTGCTGGCAGGGATCTTCTAGCATTTATAACTTCCATAGTGTTTGTGGGTACATTCTGAAGATATATTTGCTGCTTTTCTTTCTTTGTAGCATTGAAATGCATAAAAAATTTATTAATGTCTTCAGTGATACAGGCATATAATATTATATATCCTCATGAATTACTAAGATTAAGAGTTAAGAGACAGATAAATAATGCATTAAGTATATATTAAGTATACGTTAATATATATATGGTGTATTTTCTCCTGTTCAGAGATCATTACTGAAGCAGCACTTTCCAAAAGTGTCCTGAAACCCTTACGAGATGCAGTGTATAACGGACTGAAGGATATCCACTCCCGTACAGGAAATTTGAAGAAACTAAAAGAAAACCAGCAAGTGGTCCAGGGGACGACCACCACAGACCTGGGGGTCAACACCAGTGTTCCTGAAATGGCCGTTATGGACAAAATTCAAACAAAGCTTGGTAACATGCACCAAGAATATTTGCCTCAGAAGAAGATCGACTTGCTCCTCAAGACCTGCAAAATCATCTATGATTCCATGTCTGTGGGCTGTCCAGGTGGGCTTATTTTGGAATATTGTGAATTAGAGACCCTGATGAATGTGTAGTTGATCTCAAACGTATGTGATGCCTGCCATTCATATATATATGTGTGTGTGTGTGTGTGTGTGTGTGTGTGGGCGCATATATATATATATATATATATATATATATATATATATATATATATATATATATATATATATATTTGTGTGTGTGTGTGTGTAAATCAAGTAGGGAGTTATTGGTCTGGACTTATGATAAAAAAAACCTTTGTGGGCAGGGGGCGAGGGGGAGGTGGGGGGGTATGTAAATTTAGCAACTTTTGGAAAGTTATATATATGTAGGTATGTGATAAATAATTTACGATGCTTTTGGAAAGTGCAGCTCAGACCAAATTTGTCAATTCTAGAGAATATGGAGGAAAGAGCACAACCTCTGAATGCAGAGGGACAGAAAACATGTAACACATTTCTCTACACAGCCCAGACTCCGCCTTTTCCTCCTCACCCCAAAATTAGTCCAGATTTCATCAAAGCTGCCATTAGCGCCTCCAAATAAGGAAGTGCTACAGCTGCAAAAGACAATGTTTGTGCAGAGAGCTGTTTACAGGACTGCTCACATGCGTAGTATTTATCATAACATTAACTCTTAAAGCTTTTGTTGTATTGTTCTGCATGTATATGAAGAACAACAAAGACCATGAACCCCTGATCTGTGCAGGAAGGTCTTTTGTATTTTAATTTTAATTTTAGTTCTGAAAACGAATGCTTCCCTCTGATGACGTGATACGAGTTACAAATTCTGAACCAAAATTCGAGCTAAACTTTATCTACATTTCAAGTGATCACTTTTTTGTGGTGTTTGAAGGTGATTCACATTCACAAGTTTGAAGGTTTAAATGACACTGACCAGCGTGTCTATTTTAGTTAAAATTATGCATTTCCTGTGAATGGCTGACTTTATGACTCATTCTGAAGTTACAGTTGAGATAAAGAATTTGAATAATTTCATACAAATCGTTTTTTGTCATATAGACAGTTTTTATCATAACAATCTCTAAAATTATATATGCAATTCACAATTCATTGGATCTGATAGAGCAATCTTACATTTAAACATTACTGAGAAAATTTTTCTCATCTATACAGTATATTCTTTGTCATTTTTTCATTCAGGCATAGTTATCCGGGCTTAAGATGAAATTTAAAAGTATGTTATTAGAGTGGTTTTCACCTGCCTTCAGGATAAAACCCTACCCTAAAACCAAAAATAATATTCAACATCTGAATTTATTAATATCATTATGAAACATTTGGGCCTATTATAAAAAATTATGAATATGTTACATAGAAAATTTACAATTTAGTAAATACATTTTATGAATTTTTTTAATTGAATTTTCATATTTCTACATTGAATTTCATATTTATTTTAAGTGAATTTTCAATATGAATAAAAAATTAATTTTAATGGTTTTCAATTCCAAGTAACTCACAGCACAAAACACAATGTGGTTGACCTTGTTGCAATGAAGCCATAAATAATGTACTGTTGGACGTATTTTATCTTGTGTAGTTTTTGGTTATGGTTTATAGAATGAGGGCATTGCACGCAACCTGTCCAATATTGGCATCTGCCTAAATTGACTGCTTCTATATCAAGTGAATGATGAATTTGTGGATTTTTTTATTATTATTTTTTTTTTAACAGTTTTCTAACATCGCACAATTATTCAGTTGTATTTTTGTTTACCATTGTTTTTCCTAGCTATCAGAGCAAATCGACATGACTGTATTTCTTTTTTTATCTTTTCATGCACATCATTCTTGTTTCATTGCTTTCTTTCTAGGTATTCATGAGCACTGAAATTAGCCCAGACAACCTATGCTTGCAGATTCTGAGCAATTCTTCAAGTGTTATTCAAAGAATTATTCACACCAAAGAACAGTCACAAATGTGATCTATTTCCTCTATTACAACTTCCAAACCACAATCTTAAGCAATGGTTTGGCAACACTTTCTAGTCTCATGGGCATGAGTAACCCCTTTTCCGAAGTCTAAAACAATCTCTGTTGCTTAGTGTACGGATGATTTAACAAACTTCAGTTTTACAAACTTCCTTAAAAACAACCTCACATTTTATACAGAAAAAATATCATTGTGATACATTTTGTGTTGTTTCATTAAATCTTTTTTTTACTGAAATAGACAAATTAACTAAACTATAGATATTTCCAATGGGTTTACAGTTCTGCCTCGACTGCGTAACCCTAGTAAGTTAGAAAAAATAGAATTTTTGGTTCTGTTTTCATTTCTCTAATTTTGGTGATTTTATTATCTCAAATTAACCTTACTTTATTACATTGCATGTGCCTTTTTGGACCCATTTTAAAAGGACTTGGTTTACTGTGGGAATTTAATACTGAAGAAATGAAATGTACATTTAATGGGACAATTAACTTGCACAGAGAACACTACGTCACCACTAAGTTACCCAGATTAAAATGCAGTGCAATGCAATGCAATTTTGTTTTAGAATTTCAATGCATAGCACTGTTTTGAAATGAACATCGAAACAAATTAACTCTCAGTGAATCATTGAAATTTCAATATACTGCAGTCTTATGGTTATGTGGTTGTGTTCTGTATTATCATTGAAAAAATTTAATTATTATTAATCCATGTTAAGAGGTATTGCAACTGTGCAGCTTATAATAGAGCTGTTCAGATTTATGGGACTTTATTAATAATGTTAATTTCAATTTCAATCATTTCTGAGCAAAATAAGGTCTGTGGTTAATGTTGTTGAGACTTTCCTGTGTTGTCTTACAACATGTTGCACACAAACATGAATTTTGAAACAGTTGTGCAATTGAAAAACGTCAGTTGGTGAAAATTAGCTAACTATGGACAATGACTTGAATCTCTGTGCTTAGAAAAAGTTTAAGGTACGACTGTGTCTTTTAATGTCATAGACCTTCTTTTACTCGGAAATCAACAACCACTACTTTTAAAACCCATTTCCAAAAATCCAGAGGGAACCAAGGGTGAATTAGGCTTCCAGTTTGGCCAACAAATTAAAAACTATTTTATTTAGAGTCTATATCACTGCACTGGTGATAAAGCTAGTGCAAAAACATGGACACACAGCGATAGGTACAGAAAACAGGAGGCTAAATTTTCCTACAGACAAGAAGACTTTCATGTTCACAGCTGCTAGCCTTGTTTTCAATACTTAAATGAGCCAGATGTTAGTTTATTTTTATTATATTTAAGAAATAATGGACATCGCCAGCTCATGGCTATACAGATAAAAAAAATAAAAAAAAGGTTTTTACCGATAACATATGTTTTTGATTTTATCTAACATATTTATTGTCGAATGTCCAGATTTAAGCATTAAAAGCCTGAAGCTTTAAATGATTTGGCCCCGTTGCTCATAAAGCATTATGCCAGTCTTGTGACTATTATAGTATACAGCACAGCTCTCTCAGCATATTCTGAATTGTATTGTATTGGCGGGAATCCAGACGCAGTCCAGAGTGCATTTCTGTCCAGCATATATTTCTTGTTCTACATACAAATAAAATGCAGGGAGTGCAAATGACTAAACAGGAATCTGTGGTGTCACAATGACTGTATGGGAATGAGAAAATGTGTCCTGTTAGTGGTCAACACATTGATCTTTCCTCATAGCAGCATTAAATACAATGCAGATTTTATTATCAAAGCAATGGATGCCACATACTGTATGATTGAATTCCAATCATAAGACTCAATGCGATATTAATGATTTAATGTTTTGGTATTTTATTAATGAATGTATTTTGATTATTTCCTGTTTTTTATGGAACAGGAAAGGCTTACGGGGCTGATGACTTCTTGCCTGTGCTGATGTATGTTTTGGCACGCTGTAACATCAGCGCACTGCTGCTGGATGTGGAGTACATGATGGAGCTAATGGATCCGGCACTGCAGCTCGGAGAGGGTGAGGACACACACACACACACACATCCAAGCCATAGAGAACAGTACAGTAACCCATAGTCACTGTGATCATGTACATAATGGATAGATAGCTTTTTGATCATCAAGAACATTTCCACTACATCTCAAATGATGCATTGCATTTAAAAGTATTATGTGGTGGATATTTTATTGTTGAACATTTTTTTAAGATTTTTGGAATAAAATGCCTCACTCGTTTGTTTCCCTAGGATCATTCGAAATAGTATTTAAAGTAAAATGTATTTTTTCTAGTGCTGGGCAACGATTATTTTTTTCTTAAATCATGATTAATTGCATTATTGTCTATGATTAGTCGCAATTAATCACATTGTTATGCACAAAACTAATAATGCATTCAAAAGTAGTGTATTGTAAACTTTTTTTTTTTAAAGTAGCCATACTGCTATATGAAAAAGTGTAAAAACATTTGGTTTGCAAACACTTTAAACAAATAAGGTGCTTTTTACAGCAGTGTTCCTTTTACGAATTAGCAGTTAAAATATTTATTGTAGCCTAAATCTCAACGTATAAACATTAATCTAATTAACTAAAATATAAAACAAGCTATCTGTCACTGCCAGGACATTAAAGTTTTTATAGAAAATATTTAATAGTTTTTCATAGAAAAACAAGTTATGCTAAGAGTCCAGAGCCTCGATCATAACATTATAACAGGCACCTTCCTATTAAAGACCTGCATGATCACATGACCCATCGCAGCAGAGGTCGGGGTGGGACAACACTTGATGTGCGGGTAGAGACTTGTGTGAATGTGCGGGATGCAGGAGAATAATTAGGGTGTACTCACACTAGCAATCTTAACCGTGCCGGAGTGCGTTTTACCCACAAAGCCTGGTTCGTTTGACTAGTGTGTTCACATCATTTAGCAGTCCCTGGCTTGATTGGAAGAGGTGGGCTAGAGTGCGGTTCAGTTATATATAGATCCGTGAGTGTGAGCACCTAACCGCGTCTCATACGACTCAAAATAATAAACCACCAAGTTAACAAAACAATTCACTCCACTGTGTTGAGCAAGAGCGCTTCTCTGCTGTCTTCATGTGCTATCGGAAAACTGTGTTAACGCACAATAAAATAATTGTCAGCATTAATCAATTGATGCGTTAATGCGATAATAACATGTTAACTTGTCCAGCCCTCATTTTTTCAAAAGTTTTAAATAAAACAATGATTATTGGAGCACATTTTAAAATAATTTCAGTTTAATTCAATGTATTTCTTGCTGTTCCTTTATAATTAATTAAGAGAAAATAGTTTCTGTGCCATTGTTTTAGTATAAATACATAAATAATATTTTGGAATAATATTGTGCACTTCTTCAATAATTTAATTCACAGCTTTATTAGAAATAATTAATATTTTGTCCAAGTTTGATGTTTACCTTCATTTTCTAATCGTCTTATCGTTTTATTTATTTATTTTTCATTTTGTTTAGATTTTCACATATTTTCTACAATGCACTAATTTTATTATAGATTTTCATATTTTAAGATTAAAAGGCTGAGTGTAGGATGAAAGTTAAACAATAAAATTGACTCATAAAATGCATATTTAAAACACATACACAAAATCAATACATATTTTATCAATACATATTTTACAACGCTCATCATTTCTTTTAGTCACAAAGCAACAATGAACATTATCTAGAATGGCAATGCTACTCCTGTATAACCATTACAAATCCATATTCTTCTAGGTTCGTATTATCTTACCACCACTTATGGAGCTCTGGAGCATATAAAAAATTTTGATAAACAAGCTGTGACCAGACAGCTGAGTTTAGAGGTCCAAGACTCCATCCACCGCTGGGAGCGCCGCCGCACCTTAAACAAAGCCAGAGCTTCACGCTCCTCTCTACAGGTATTATGATTGCTATAGTGTATTGGAAAACCATTGGTCAGTCAACTCTACATTTATTTTTATTTTATGTTGCTCCACATTCCTATCAGGACTTCATTAACGTGTCCTTCCTGGAGGCTGGATCCAACACCAAGACCTTGGGATTGCGTCCCAACACTACCGCTCAGGACCTGTGCAATCAGTGTGCGGAGAAGTTTGAGGTGTTGGATCCTGAGTCTTATTGCCTTATCATGCTTGTGGATGGCCATTACATGCCTTTGGCTCCTGAGGAGTATCCTCTCACGATCAAGTCCACTTTGCACCACAGTGAGCCACGTAAGGAATATTATTTTGTCTACCGCCTCGGTCGCTGGCCTGAACAAGAGTCTGTGGACCAGACACCATCAACAGCAGCACCTGAAGAGAGTATGATATGAACTTTTGTATGTGTGTGTGCCAGTTATAGTTATACAGTTATAGTAAAATCCCCACATCAGCACTGCTCAGAGTGCATTTGGTCTGACTCTAAATAGTGTCAAAGTAACTCTGAAGCAGAGTTCAAGTTGATGAGTTAATTTAGTGATTAATTAAGTGCTGATTGAGCATTAATGATGAACACTTGCTGTAAACAAGCAGAATCACTGAAGAAAAGAGAAACATGAACTATTAGGGATGGGCGAATCAATCCTGAAGTATCGATACTCAAATAAAAAATATCGATACTAAGGTGTTTTTATTAAACAAAACACAATGCCTACAATATCCTTTAAATTGGACAAAAAACCCATGTTAGCAAAACTATTTTGGAAGGGATTTTCCTGCTCATCTGAACACACGCAAATGTTGCAAGTCAGAATCAATCAATTACAGAGAGCGTTCACTCACTTCTGACAGTGCATTTAAATAGAGCTGCATTTATTTAAATTTGAAAGTTAAAGTTCATATTGCTCATGTTCAATTGTCTATTGTTAATATAAATCATACACTCTTCGAATTAAAAGGTTGCAACAGCAGTTGCAACATGCAACAGCTTATTACTGGCAGTCCCTTATGAAACATTGAACATAAAGTGAACATAGTTTAACTATAGTATTTGTAGATATCCTTGGTTAACACTACAGTAATCACATTTTAACCATATGTAAACAAAAATATAACCTAATAAGTTGCAATTAAGGCATATTGAATGTTAAAATGCATTTCAAATATAAAGTTAAATAGATATCATTACCCATTGTACTCATAATAATCAAATACATTTCTAATCTAAACATTCAGTTTAGAAGCATCGTATTGTTATCAATATCGATGATACTGGCCATTAAATGTATTGATATCGTATCGAAAACAAAATATGTGGTATAGCCCATCCGTAAGAACTACTACTGACTTCAGCCACAACCTTAGATGAAATCATCTAAAATAAAAGACATTACACACTTCTAAATATTAATTCCACAAACAATATCACCATCTTCTCTCGTTTCTAACCAGTTTTACCATATTTCTGACAGACATCTGCAGAAGATCTTTTTGAGAATTAACAGAGGTTCAAATGTTTGTTTTATTGGTCAAAAAATATACCACCATCATGGAGATCAGTGTTTGCTGTAGTTGGACACTTAACCTTTTTAGAATTTCTAAATTATTCGCTTCTAAGCAGTTATAATAGTGTTTCGCTGAAAGCACTTGCATGTTATTGAATCAAAAGTTTCAATTAGCCTACACTTTCTGCTTATAAGGCATCTGAATAATCACCACAAAGTGGTTTCTCTTTCTCTTTGGGTGATTGACTGAGATTCATTGACTACTAAACATAGAAAAAACGTGTTGTTAAACATGTTGCACTGTAATGCATCAAAGATAAAGAGCTTCAGTTCAGGCTTTTAGACATGAATACTTATCATTCAATCCCCAAGAGTGGTGACAATAATTATTTATACTGCAGAGCATGATGGGAGTTTTGTACTATGGTGATACCCTCCATGCAATGGACTGTGAAGCGTTTTGTTGATTGTCACCAATTTTGAGACACATATGCTGATCCTTGATGTCTGTGTGTGTCTATAAAATACAGTAGTTCAAAAAACTTTATGCACAACGTGGCTTTAAAATCATTCATGATAACTGTTTATTGCAACATGTTCTCATAGTGTTGTTTCAAAGGGTTAGTTGCGCTAAACATAAATGAAAAACAAATATATGGTAAGCTACTTTGGATGTAATCAGGTCAGTTTCTCGAGGAGTATCTCATCAAATAGAAGCAGCTACTATGTACTCAATGTAAAGCATTGACCTCACTGTTTTAAAACATCATATGCATTGTTGCAGAGAAAAATCTAATACAGAAAGTCAAGGGTCATGAGCCCAACTAAATCAAACACTGATCCCCATGAGGGTGTCATCGTTTTTTAACCAATAAAACAACAACATTTATATATCTGATAATTCTCAATAAGAGCTTCTCTAGATGTCTGACAGATATAAAATCAGTCTGGTTAGTAATGTGTGAAGCTACTGATGCTGTTTGTTGAGTTGTTTAATGCTCAGTTTCCCACTTATGAAGTCATGATTAAGAGCTTGTTGTATTCAAGTGCTTTAAAGGTGGAAAGAATAAAATGTAGCATCCCATTGGTTAACTATCACAATCATTCACTGTGCTACACATGCAGTTTGCTGACAATTCTGGAATTTCGGTCAAATACATGCTTATTTCACTGCTATACAATATGCTTCAAATGATCTTTCATATCTAGACGATAAATACACTACTTGAGCGACAAGACAAAGGGTGTAGTGTAGTTGTTGATGAGAACAGCACTGACAGCAGCAATGGTTGTCCCCTCCACCATGTTTAAAGATTATGACCCGCCCAACTCTGAAACTCCGGTATAAAATTATTTTCAAATTTCCCAGTAGTAAATACGACTTGAGAGGCATTCAAGTCTAATTTATGATTAGTAAATCGTATTTACGCTAATTCCGACACCATGTAAACCACCTCTGCTGAGATCTTAAGAAATTTAATGTCTTTTATTTCAGTTGATTTCATCTGCAGCTGTGGCTCAAGTCAGTTCTTGTGTTTCTCTTTTCTTCAGTGATTCTGCTTGTTAACAGCAGGTGTTCATCATTAATGTTCGATCAGCACTTAATCACTTAATTATCTCATTAACTTTAACTCTGCTTAAGTGTTATTTTAGAACTATTTTGTCCATGTCCACACGTACACAGGTATTTTTATACACAGTGTTTTTCCTTCTTCTATTTAAAAAAATAATAATTCTGTCCACATGAAAACTCAAAAGCATGCTATGAAAAACTGTCAAGAGCATGCCAAGCCAACAGGTGGTGATATAATCTCAACCGTAAAGCCAGTCAGAAGCCTGAAAAACTTCCAGTAGGCAGGTATAACAGTGGCTTATAAAGCTGGCTGGCATTTGCTTTAAAACGTGCTGGAAAGGACCAGGACTGGAATTTTGAATCTGAATATTTTTCTCCTAAAAAAGCCTGACATGAGGAGCCTGCATTATTGAAAATAAATAAATGAAAAAAAAAAAGAATATCTGCACACACACAACAGATACATCCTTCACCTTAGTAAGCCTCTATTTGTTCCCAAGCGCTATACAGACCTTGAAAGTTTCATGATTTACAGATGAAACTTTATCTTTCCAACAATGCAAATCTTTTCACATCTCAGGGCTCAGCAAACTGTGACTCATACCCCTGTTCCGGTGCTTATTTCTTCATTTATAAGTTTCTTAAAGCAATGCATATTTACAGACCTTAATTGGTTATGCACCTGCATTGCTCTCACATCATATATGGCCATACAGATATGCTCGCTGTGTTGTATTTTATGAATTTTTTAGTTTACTGTTGTTGTTTTTTATATCACAACATATACAATAGTTTAGGCATAAGCTCTGGTTTTGAGGCAAATTATTTTAAGCAGCATGAATGCATATGTATCACACAATGACTGTTTCAGTGAGCACAGCACTTGTCAAACCAAAGATTGGTGTTTTTATATTAAAAATGTATACTGCTAATAAATACTTTTATATCATTTATGGCGTTTGTTCACATATATGTAAAGGGAAACTTCAGATGTTTTTTTTGTTTTTTTTTTTAAACACTTCAGATTCCCATAAAACACTTCCAACTCATCACTATATATAATATGATCATCTAAATGAGTAAATTAAAGCAAAAATCCATGAAATATCCACACATTTTCCATAATTTAAAAGAGCAAGCAACACAATTAAGATAAAAGATGTCAATGATCAATAAAAAGGTAATAATCAGAGAATTTTCTAACAAGCTCATTAATATAAAAATACAATTATGTGTGGTAACAGGCGCATGGTTTTCAACTATTTTACAAAATTGCTCATCAAATCAGACTATTGAGCAGTTTCTAGTGAATTAAGAGGGTTTTACAACTATAGTAACTGTTGAAGTTGCTACCCTGAAAATCTAAATGTGATTCAGAAGAGCACTGCCCACAGACAGTTTTTTAAGAAACCCTCATATTAGTTAGTATGAGAGATTTAACAACAGGATCCTTCTTGTTTGTGCATGAACAAAAAACAAGAGGGGGTGTTTTACCTGTCAGATTTAAGAGAGAAGCAAAGCTTTAGCTCTAGACTGACACGTGTGGGAAGGATGTTTGCGCTTTTACAAACTGGAATTCTGGGTCGTGAAGCCTCTCTGGAGGGAGATGAGCTCAGCTCTGTTTTTTGCATATCAATGATAGAGGAATGCAGCAAAGGTAAAAATGAGACCATAATAATACACTAGATGATAGTCAGAGGTGTATGATGCAAATGTGTGATTTCAAGCTGTTCTTCCCTTCCAGATGTGACCGTTTCTTTAATGCATCTGAATCTGAAACCCCCTGATTACAGTGTCAGTCCATAAAAGTCATCAAGCAGTTAGTGTCTGATGGTGTATTAAACACAAAAATCTGCTATTTTAGAAGTTCTGTTGAAGTATTATGCAATGTTTTAATATCGTTGAACAAAATATTTGAATTGAAAGTAGGATCTAAAATTCATCTTTAAAAATCTAAATGATTCTAAAACTTGATGCCCCCCCCCCCAATCAGACTACATTCATCTGCGAAAGGGAAGTGTCTTTTAAATGACATAAGAGGAAGTGATATCATGTGAATTCTTAGGGAGAATTCCATTGAAGTGAACACTAGCTGTAAGGCATCACTCTATCATAAGGCTGTTTGGTACACCCTACACAAAACTTGAATATGAATGTTATACCCTAAAATTACATAGCAAAATGTATATTTATATCAGTTAAGATGATTGTGGCAAATTAGGTGTTTGCATTAAACACAGAATATTTGTGTATTTCATTAAAATGTATAATAAAATAATTTCCTGTTGGGTTTAAATGAGTTTAAATGCAACAAAAAAAAAAAAAGGCACATAAAAAATTACACTAGTTTTATGAATGAATCCTATTAATTTGCCTCTCATGAAGGGATTCACTTGCAAAACATCATCACACTACTATAAATAACAGTCTGTTTTTATTATTTATTATAGACCTTTTGAAAGAACTATAGCCATATTATAGGAAATTCATTTTATTGTTTCAAGTGTCAAGGTTTGGCTGGTTATCGTGGCTGCCGTTAGCCACGGCTTGTACATTACATGCATAATTTGGCAGTAAAAAGCATCTTTCTGTGTTGGCTCTTAATGATAGGAAGGCTAATGTTATCATAAGTTTGATAACAGGAAAAGTGTGAACCTTTTTTTTTTAATGCTCCACTGTCACATTCCCCTCAGATGTTATTTATTTTGTAGCCTATATTCATAATAGGCTATTTATTTCAGTTATGTTTTGTGCTATTTTTTATACATTTCTTGTCTTACAGTGTTTAAATCTCACAGCAGTTTACTTTAAAAATCACCTCTACAAAAATGATCTTGAAGTAAAATTTGAGATCTTTCACAGTTTTTGTGAGCTCTAAAAATCCTGAGGTTTAGATGAGGATATGAAAGAACCGGGGTGAGGGAAAGAGGGAAGAGAGAATGCTAGCTTGTGGGGGAAAAAGCGCTGATGACTCACAGTCGCGGTTTACAGTGGTAAAACTTGCAGATCTATGGAATACAACCGAAGTCGTGCTTCAGATCATCTCCTCAGCCTCTCGCCGCCGAATCCCTCGACCTCGACCTCATCTGCCTCACGCCCTGATTCTTTCCTTCGACGCTTTCATTCTTGTCCCTCCACTCATGTCTGACCCGACCGGCCCATGTCGCTGTTGTCGCGCTCTATAATGACTGTCAGGACCTGCTCGTCTCAACCTTGCACTCACAACCGCTGCCCATTATTTTAAATGAGACCTCGCTAAAGTCCACTTCGGTAACAAGCCTTTCTGTGCTGAATAAAAAGGGATGTTTTCGTTCGCCGGATGTCATCCTATAGCTAGGTCGAATTCTTTTTTTTTTTTTTTTTTTTTTTTTTTTCACGGTAATTAAGGTTTATATTAAATAACCATGAAATATATAGCTAATAAACACACTTTTTTTAATTAAAACTAGGTGTTCATTGTGTATATAAAAAAAATGTGTATTCGCACATGACCGTTTTAGCAGTTGTCAGATTGTGTGGAGTGTTTCTAAAGCAGAAGCCTACCTGTGGTTGCGTAAAAGGCGACAAATTGTCTTGTGGGGGTTTCAGTGTGTTTGACAGGACCTTTCAAATTTAATGAGAGTGACTTGCTCGTCACAGAATCCAAACACGTGCGTAGGCTGGAGGACGGCAAACACGTCACTTCAAATTCTCATTAAAGTCCCTTATCTTGTAACCCATGATCCTATAGGTTACGCCCAGCGACAGGTGGGTCACGCACTTGAGTCAAGGACATTATAGGCCATAGTGGAAAAACTGGAACATTTAGTTTTGATCATGATTTTGTGATCATGTGGCATTTTCCAGATTTGTAAACCCCACCTTTTTTTTTTTTTTTTTTTTTTTTTTTTTGAGACATCATTAGGTGCTCTGACATCCAAACAGTTGTCTTTTGTCCTCTGATTCTTTCCTCTATTTTAAGGCTCCATCCAAACAGGACAGTCAGGGGTGTGGCCTTCTCTGTTTCAACACTGTTTCCATTTCAACAAAGGAAAATGACACATGCCTTTTTATCTTTTCTGTTTCCCCCAACTTCTGACAAAAAGAGAGGTATATATAATCCCACTCAAGCAAACCCTGTATATATTCACACTGACACCTGACAATGCACAACAGAGTTCGGGGTTGAGCTATAACCTGAGAACTTCATAAAGCAGTACATGCAAGGGTACCATAGGCAACTTTTCAACAATTAAATACCTAGAGCGTAAGACAGAAATATTGGACAATCACAAACTTCTTTGAGATATTGCATGGAAGATCTGCAAACCAGCTTGGAGTCACACAAGAAGACTGATTGGATTTTTGACTCCAGACAAAGAGCTTCACAGCAACACACAGCCAAGAGGAAGAACTGCTCCACAAAGGTACCATACATTTTAATATGTATTTTGCTATTTAATTTTATAATTGCAAATGATCAACTGTATTAATGTACCAAAATGATTTAAATATATTTGGCATGTATATTGATGTTCACAAAAATTGGTTACAGAGGCCCTTTATAATTTAACAAAAATCTTATAGTTTGGTAAATGTTTTAATGTTTTTGATTAGTATAGAGAACAGATAGAAAGCAGTAAATAAGTTTAACTGACATCGAACTTTTATGATAATTCAACTGAACTTCGTCTTGTATTTTAAAATCTATAAAATGACACAACTATAAATATGTATCTTTTTAGTCTGTTATAAAATACTGTACTGTCTACGTGAATGAAATGTGTGAATAATTTATATAGACGTTTGAAATACACTTCTGATTGGCTGATATGTCAGTTTAATAGTTGTGCCTGTAGACAGAACTATCTTCTAGCAATAGTCAGCATTCCTCATAAATAAGTAAATTACATTAAATAGCCTATACATTTTGTATGTTGCACGTGTATCTTCTCTACCTCTCCCAACTGTACAGAAATATTTTACTAATATTATGTCTGCAGATGGTGACTTTATTCTTGCCGCCTCGTCCTGCCCTGTTGTTCTTAGTCCTCTTGAGTGTGACTCTGATGACTTCAGCATTTCCCCAGCCTCAACTTCGACCTCTGCAAAGGTATAACTGCTCATTATTGATTATTATACTGTTAAATATTAGTAGTTGTATTAATGTTGTTGTTATTCCTCATTTTGAACAGTGTCTTGTATCCCTTTACTGAAAACTCCCCAAATTTTGCATGCAAGATGAGTCTGTAGTTAATTGCATCTATGTAATTATGGGATGGATGAGATGTGTGGTTACTTAGTACCTAGTAATTAAATTTGCAATATGCAAAACATAAAACCAGCATCACCATGTGAGCTAGAGACATAAATTCAAAAGTTTTCTCATAGAGAACAAATTCGCTTTAAGTACCACAAGTTCTACCGTGGAAACCTTTTAAAATACATATTAAATTGTATTGAAATGTCATAGTTCCTTTTAGAGAACTTTTTTTTTTTTTTTTTTTTTGAGTAGCTTCCTATTGCTGTCCAGACACATTTCTGACACTTCTCTTTCTCCTAAACAGTAACTTGCCTGCTATTGGTCAAGAGGATTCCAAAGGTGAACAGTGGGAAGTGCTGTACCCCTCCATCTCACTCCGTGATTGGAGCATTCAGATGCTGACCGCCCCAGATTTTGGTGCAGCTAAGTCTGGGGCAGAACAGCTGGTGGGGGAAAATTGGTTTCCGCTCAGCCAGTCGCAGATGGAGGAGGAGCTGGTGAAGGGCTGGCCGGGGAACTGGCCTTCAAGGCTGGGTCACCAGCAGAAGAGAAACATAGTGGTAGCAGATGACGCTGCATTTAGAGAGAAGAGTAAGCTTTTGACAGCAATGGAAAGACAGAAATGGCTCAATTCCTATATGCAGAAACTCTTAGTAGTTAATTCCAAGTAATTACAATATTTATGTAATTGTATATATATATACTAAAAAATATGACATTTTATGTTGGAGAAAAACACTTTTGATCATCACAGATGATGTAACCAATTCAAAATGTTAATTCAACTAAAAATAAATATTCTATCATTTTATCATGCCATTTAAATCTTGTATGATTTCCTTTCCCTCATGGAATACTAAAGGAGATATTTAGCACAATGCCCAAGCTGCAACAAAAAGGTAAATCATATGGTTTTGGAATGATATGATGTTAATTAACCTAAATGTTAAGAACTTTAATTCATCCCTTTGAAAAACTCTTTTGTCACCAACATTTTGAAAATGTATGTAGAAAAGGAGTTTTCTCTTTCTTTTAGATGATCTTTGAATAAGGAAAATGCATGATGTGTTTGGTCTCATGATTTGAATAAACACTTAAAACTATTTGTATGATTGTTTCTATGCAGCTTTCAAATGGCTTATCTGGATGCATGGAATATGAGCCGCCATAATAGATTTACACACTTTGTTTTTGTTGTTTTTCTTTTTTTCTTTTTTCTTTTTTTGTGAACAGTTAAATGTTATATACTTCACTTATGTATACATCACTTTAACATTCCCCAGGTAACTTTGAATCAGACATAACCATCAAATATTTGAGTGACAGCTCTAAATGTTCCACCGACTGAGTGAGTGTCTGATTCTAACTGTTCACAAACTTGTTTTGTTAAAATTTTTGACAAATTAAAAGTGCCTTCACAAGAGTCATTTCTTTGTGAACAGAATATCATTGTCCAAGCTGTTGCTGAGGTGCATGAAATGATATCTGATGATACCATACATGCTTAAATTTAAAGTTTTCCAAAGATGATGATGAGATATTAAATTATTGACACATTTTAGTATCATATTTAATATAATATAAAAGTCCTAGCAGGTAAGACATTAGAAAACACATTGGTAACAGGTTGCCAACATGTTTGATAGCAGTAGATTACATTATCTAGTTTAATAGTTTTTTTAGATGCTGTAAAGGTACCATGAAGTGAACCAAGCTGGTAAATTGAACTGCGCGTCAGGGGAGATAGGACCCCCCATTGATGATATTAGTAATTTATCACCAAGCCAAATTATGATGTGCTTAAAATGGAATTTTTAATGTTCTGACAGCAGAAAATTAAATAGGACCATGGTTAAATACACCCTCATGACCTCATTAGCCTCAAGCTAGCAGGCGATTAATCAACTGATTGGAGAGGCTTGAAGTATGAGGAAAGAGACCGCGACAGCTGAATCGCTGCTTCAGGTCATTTGTTGGAATTTTTCAATGTTCATCTCTTTCCTCGTTCCTCTCAAAATGGCTTCACAGAGGTCAGGTCTCGCAAGTAGTGCCAAGAGGAGTTGTTAAAAACTATTCTGATGAATCCTGTGTGGATGGTTATGTATTCAGCCTCCAAGAAGTAATTTATAGGCTGTTTGTTAGGGATAATACATTTCATCAGAAAGTGCTCGACTCACAGTTCAGCATTTATCTCAATGTGTCAAAAGTGTCTACGTGTCAGTTCAGAAGTGCAGAAGAACATGGCTCTTATGGATCACACAGGCATCTCTGTTGGGACTGAGAATTGTGGTATAGGAAATGTTCCTGCTGCTCAGGCTTCATGGTGAGGAAACCTATAGAAACTCTATAACGGTGAGATGGATGAGAGGGCTGAGGATCACAGGAACTGTAATTTATCACTCCCTACAGCTGGCCTACATGGCATCCAGAGCCAATCAACAGTAGCCAAATTGCTTTCTGCACCCCATTCTCACCAAGTGGAACTGCGTCTCAAAGCTCATCACCCAGTCCTGCCGTTTCTCCGCAGTTCTGCCACAAGTGTTGTCTAGTGTGGGAGTGTATGTTAAATGACTTTGATTACCTTTGTTTAGTTCAGTGTTTGCTGGATCTGCATTTGTTGCTTTAAAAGGCATATTTAGGTTGTTAATATCCAACACACCACAGTTTGAAGATTATGGAGGTTTTATTACATTTTGCAACATTTAAAATGTCACAGCTAAAAGAAAAAAAAGAGATACTAATAATAATCCTAATAATAATAATACAATTGTCTCCTTAAAAACGACTGAATTGCATATTAATTCATGTATTACCATCCAATATAATCAGCTTTTTTAATGAACTCTTTCGTTCTTTCTTCCATTCTCTCTATACCCACTTACAAAACTCAAAAAGACTGGAAATTAATTTTGGCAAATTAAAGGTTTCTGGTTCCCATTTTAATCTCCAGGAAAAGAATCCTGTGAGAGTTGTTTCACTTTAAAACTCACATCTTAACACACACACACACACACACACAGAACTCATTTTCCTCTTCAAATAACATAAAGCTTCAAAACATTAATTTGAATTTCAGTTGATGTTCAGCTCTTGCTTCAGATCTCTTTACAGATTATGGTAGGAGAAGTGGATTTAACTATTGATATTGGTATGCTTTGTTTCTCATTTTTTGCTTTTTTAGCAAGCCTTGATGGGATTTCCTCACATTTTATGCACTGATCTTTGGGGGAAAATCTTCAGAATTGTATGAAATGCATTTAAAAATGTGGTGCTGGGCTCTCATTTGTAGCTGAAAGCATATTCAAACTAGCCAAATTAGTTCATAAATTATAGTTAATAGTTCATAAAACAACATAAAACTTTGAACTTTGAAATGATGTGCAATCTGTAGAAATCTGTGGAGATTTCACGTGGAGAGTTAGGTGAGTCACCATGACACAAATGTCTGTAAAAAACACTCCCTATCTAACATCACAAAACAGCTGCTTGAAAATACAAAATCCGGTTCAAATCAAGATTTTGTGAACCACCTTTTGTGCATCTGAGCATCAATGGCCTTTGAACACTCAGCCTAGATGAGCAGAAGAAGGATACTTCAACGTGTCCCGGTCTGAACTCACTAAGGTTTATTCTTTCCCTCTAAACTCTAATGGCTTGATGTTTTTGTCAGACCTGGTCACGTGTCAATGACCTCACGGGCCGGTGAGGGCTCTTCTGGGAGGGTGGTCGTGGCGTTTGGTAGAGTTTGATTGTGTGGCACAGAGTTCTGCTGTATCTCCATGGCTATCCCAGCTGGATCTTGTGGGGGGAACTCTTTAACTTGTCGCCGGTACTCCAGGAAGGTGCAGGCTTTAGTGGCAATGGCAACAACGTTCTTTCCGATGAAGATGGTCGAGACTCTGCTGTCTTGGAACAGCACCATGTTGACACCTCGAATGAGGATGGTGACAATGTTGATGGTCACCAAGCTGAGGATCGGGTAGAGCATCATCTTCTGTGGTGACACATGCTCGCCCTGCACACTGATCTCGCTCAGAGAAACACAAGGCAGGATAAGCAACAGGATGTAGCAGTAGAAAAACATCAGACCCTCGGCCCAGATGGGCAGACCTGTCCTTTGTGGCTCCCAAAGGTTAGCCTGGATGTCCAGGACATCCAGAAGGTCAAGCGCGACCCAAAAGAGTCGACCCCGCATGTCCTCCTTCTTCCGGAAGGTTCTTACGTACTCCATGCTGTCAAGCGCAACCAGGACAAGGTAGAGACCGGGTACACAAACCGAGAGCAACAAAGTCAACGCCTTCCGAGCTACTGTCTCCAGACTTTTACGATCAGCCTTATAGTTCTGGAAGACAAAGTAGAGCTTGATCTCCAGAACAAAGATGTAGAGGAACCAGAGGATCATGGCATAGCCACGTTTCGCAGTCCTCACCTCAGCACCAACCCACACCGCCACGTAACGCAGGACTATAAGAAAGCAAATATCTCCAACCAAGACGATGATGCAGACCCCAATTTTCCGCGGGCCCTGATTCTGCTCCACAAGGTAGGCATCCATGAAGGCCATGCTGGTCATGATCACAATGGTGGTTAAACACACATGACGCTTGTCAGGTGACGGCAGAACCATGGTGCTGTCTGTTTATTGAAGAAAAAGAAAAAAAACGAACAAATCGTATCCGTCAAAAAATAGAAAGTTAGTTCATGGTGTGCAAACTGTTGTCCACTGATGCTGGTGACTGAAGAGCTTGTTCAGCAAAGTTCAACACAGTCCAATGGCCACTCTTTACCACATTTCGAGCTTCACATGTCCTCCACACTAGTATCGTGTGTCAATATCTCTTTGATTCAGTGTGACTGTGATATATCTGTATGTGTATCCACTGGTGAGCCAGATTAAGTCGACTTCCTGACCTAACTGACATAGGTCTGCTTGTCTGTGTCAGCTGACCCATATAAACAGCAAGGCTGGATACTGTGCTGATCTTTGCTGTGGTCTCTTATTCCTGCATCAGAGCGGAGGATACACAGGACTATTGGCAGTCGTCAAGACAAAATGGGTGGTCACAGCTCTCTTTCTCCTCTGCTGGCTTTGAGTGCCTGTGAATTAAAGAAAGAAAAATTAGTTCTCTTAAAAGAATATTTTTGACCTTGTTCCAACTGATGAAGCTTTAAAACAAAACACTAGGGGTCAGTGTGGTAATTTAGCACAATCGGATGTAACTAACCATCCCATAAGTCCTTGGGTTGATTTTACATTTCTCTAAAGCCTTTAAGTTGAATAGGCTTTAGTTGTTTTGGAGGACACTGAATTTGTCATGTTTAAATATCCAAAAAGGAATACTTTTTTTGTGTGTAGAAATAAGCATTCAGTCACTTATAGTGCATAGAGCTGGTTAGCTGGTGCAGTGTGGCCTGAATTATGATTTCAAGCTCTTTTATTCCGTACCATGTGACTTCATTCCTCAAGTTCTCACACTTTTGAACACTTTTAATTAAAAATTCCTCCTTTTTGAATTACTTCTATAAGCAAGACCTCGCTATGGCAGCATTATCCATACTTAGTCATGACAGTGTGAGCTGCTAGAAACTCATTCCCTAATATTCCCATGAGTTCTGAGTCACCAGCTTCCATAGCAACGGTTTCTATTGAGAAAGTGATAATAAGTGATGATGAGTCTAACGCAGCAGGGAACCCTCGGATTTCTGGAAAGCGAGATATTACTGGATGTGCGACAGACAGGGTGTGCACTGACTCTGATAGCTAGGTGTGAGGTGGTTTGACGTGAATGACAATCATTTTAGAAAAACTGATTTTCAGCTGATTCTTTGTAGGTTTCATTAGGCATGAAATGAAAAAAAAAAAAGCATAACATTTAAATGCTGGCATCTACCAGGAAGAAGCCGTTTTAAGATGAAGAAAATCTTACGGCTGCAATGTGTTCTCATTAGAACTCAGCTCACAGTCACTAGATTTCACACCACTCAAACAGCGGACTTCCACAATCTCCTGCTAGTTAGTTCACGTCAGTGCTGCTCATGTTTGATATATATGGAAGCAAACATTGAGACTATTTGCTCACACATCTCCTCAAGTGATTAATTTCTATCTCAAAGCGATAGCAATCTTATACACTAAATCAGTACTCTGAGAGAAATACATGGAGCCATAGAAAACGAATGGATGTTAAAGAAAAATATAGAGTGCATGTGGCAGTATATCTTGTATTGTGTATGCTGCCGTTTCTGCAATCATAATTTGTACCTACATTTATCAATGCATTTAGCTTTGGAAAGGAATTCTGGCTCCATTCAGTATAAATTGTGTTATGGATCTATACCTCTTCTGCAACATTAACTCCTGAGACCCGAGAGATCGCCTGTTGTGCATTCTATAATTGTTCTTGCTATTTGGGATATGTAGGACCTAATAAGTATAATACCTAAAATTTGTTTTTGTACAGGAAGTAGTTTTCACAGAAAAAGATGTCCTCATATGAGGACAGTGGGTCTATCGTAATGTCAACAGGATTTCCCAGTGCAGCCTTGTGCTCTGCATTCATGCATTTCATTCATAAGTTATGTTATGTCCTCGGTAGAGGACATCGGGACTCAATTTCTTAAAAAAAAAATGAAAAGACATGAATGAAAATGCATATATATATATATATATATATATATGCATATATATATATATATATATATATGTATATATATATATATATATATATATATATATATATATATATATATATATATATATATATATATATATATATATATATATATATATATATATGTATATATTTTTTTTTACCAAACTTTGTATAAAGATGATTCTCAACTATGGTATAACAGAATGATTCAATATAGCATTTTTCCTTCTGCAAAATTTGTGTAAAATTAATGGGTTTTCTCATTATATACAATGTATCTATAAACTAAATCTAATTTGCATATTAATGTGTTTTTGGGGCAACATGTTATGAAAAAAGAAGTGTAATAATGGGAGTAATAATTGACAAGATTTTCATAATAACATATAATATTTCATAGAATATTGAAATATAATTTATTTCTCTATTCATTTGATATGTGAAAATGTGCAATAAACATGCTTTTAGTCCCGGTGTCCTCATGTGAGGACATGTATGAAATCAATGTCCTGTTTAGTAACAGAAAGTCATATTTTGATTTTAAACACCATAACATTTTCCTGAGATGTTGATTTATGACACATAATAAAAAAAATAGATTTAAATGATAATTACAAAATATTATGATATTTCCATAAGAGTGTCACTAAATTAATTTCAGACATTTTGATGACCAAGGAGAGGGAGTGATTATGTGAAACGTCCAATCATTTGAAAAGCCCTGAATGTGCTCTATACAGGACATCCAGACCTAAAACTGTGGCATGAACAGTCTCAGAGAAATTCACAAAAATATAATGTCCTCATATGAGGCCGCATGGTCTCAAGAGGTTATGTAAAGCAAGGTTGGGACCTGATGGACATGCTCAGATAAATTGCCTTGTGTCAAATTATTGAGTGACCCCAGTTCAAATCAAGTGATTTTCTAATCCCATAAAAAAATTATATTACAAAGTAGAATAAAGTTTTTTTATCAACTCCATTGTTTCAGACATGTGCAGTAACTTAATTTGTCTGTTCTTTCAATATGACTGTTCTGTTAAACTCCTCAGAACATTATTTGGTCATGCATTGTGCCTCTACACTGCATCTGGCCTCCTTTTTCTCCCTTTCTTTTCTATTCTAGAGCACAGATTTTCATTTCTGACAACATGACTCTCTGACCTTGTGAACTTCTCTCATCGGTTCAGTTTCAGAACGTGCAGCTGAGCGGAAGATTGAACTATTTATTTTGGAGAGGGTGGAGGGAACCACAGATTGAGACTTAAATGCATCACACAAAGCATGATTTGTGGATTATTTTTTATGATGTATTTTGCCTCAAAGGATAGTTTAAACATTTTTAAAGGTAATTATACATATACAGATGAATAAGGTTTTCATGTTAAACTTCTTCAAATATGATATTCTGTTTGTTTGTTTTTTTAGGAAACGATAAAATTCCAATTTGGTCCTTTTGCTGTAATTTGAATCTGTTTTAAGTACTTTTCTGTTTGGTTTGATCTAATTGAGTTTCTATCCTAGGCCTCTATAAGATTTGTTTTTATGAAAGTCTGTTTCTGCCAGAGTTAAAACATTTTTATAAAAAGGGTAATTTTGAGACAAGTAAAGATGAGAGGTGAGAACTGAGAGACATAAATTACAAATTGCAACTGAGAAATAATATCACAATGTGAAATATAAAGTCACAATTATGAGAAACAAAGTCGCAGTTGTGAAATATAAAGTCAAATTATAAGCCAGAAAGGCATATTGTGGTATGTTATGGGATATTAAAAACTCAAGAATAACAACTATTTATTGACATCAAATGGTGGTTCAGGGATTTTGGTAGAAGATCAGAATTTTCGGTGTTCTCCATAAAACACATGCACATCCACACACATTCCTCTCCTAATGTACTGTACTGTAAGTGAAGAGAGCAATGGAGTGAGAGCATTAAATCAAGAGTTTAATTAAAGTGGCAAAACACATGGGAGCAAATAAGTGTCTGAAGTAGTAGAGAGCGAGCTCATCAGTCCAATCAATACACACATGAGGAATATTCCCGTCCCGTGAAGCAGACAAACCCTAGATACTCATAGGAGCCCATGAGCCAAACCATTACAGTTAGTGCTCTATGTTTGCTAAAGGCTTCACAATGCAACACAGTTGCACAGAAATTGCACATGAAGCGGCTGCATTGCAGCTGCAACCTGTATGATAACAAATGAGAGCTCTATAATATCTCAGTTGTTTCTCTTTGACAGCAAGAGAAAAAAATGATGCACTACTGAAGACATTTCTGCTTCTCTGATGTGTCTTCTGAGAAAGAAAAAAAGACCAGAGTGATCTCACATAGCCTGTCTTCACTATTTTCAGAAGATCTCAACATTTTTACCAAACAAATCAAGATAAGTCTGCAGAGATTTCAATATGAGCTCAAATATTCCTCACAAATTCTTCTAAAATCCATTGTTCTAAAATCGTCTTCTAAGATATGTTATTTACCTTTGTTATTTACTTTCCTTTGAAATTCCTTCAAAGGAATTTAAATAAAATAAAATTAGAATCTCTCCAAATGGTCATCTTCTCCAGCTATTTACAGTTATGTCCAGTTATATCTAGCATCTTCTCCAGTTATTTACAGATCTAAATAAGAACACAGTTCTAGTGACTTCCAAACCAGCTTAGCAGAGAATGCATGGACAAAGCTTACTGAACACTTTATGCATTGGGTGATTTGCATTCGGCATCGAGCCGAAGACACTGTATTAATTTTCAATGAGCACACAACAAACTTTCCCGAAAGATATTTTCGAAAGAAGGTTTATAAATGATGTTTAATGTTTCATTTCTCATACATACTTAACCAGTAGAAAAACAAAGTAGTTTATTTAAAAGCCGTCAGAAGTCTGTGGCTCTGTCACACATTCGCTGACATTAAGGTGACGTGGAAAACATGCAGTGTTGGGGGGCCTCCAGGACCCACTGGCATAGAGCTTCCTGTGTTGCTGTGGAAACAGGCATCCATCAATCCAAGACCCCCGATAAAAGAAAACAATAATAAGTGTGACTCTTATTTCCGCTCAGTAACGAAAAATAGAAAAAAGAGCCTCTGTGCTCCAACTTGCCTTGAAGTGGAGGATTTCGTGCTCTTTCCCTCTTTTCATCTTGCTGTTATTACAGCAAAATTCTCTGAGATCAGAAGGACCATAGTTTTCTAAAGCCCTTTCTGTGGACACACATGAATATCTGGCCTGGTATTACAAAAATAATAAACACAGACTGCTGTTTGAACATTCTCTGCACATTTGTGTTTTCTGTGAAAATGCCGCATCTTCTCTGTCAACTAATCATTATATGAATCGAATCAACAGTCAGTTATTCTTATGGGAAGTGATACAGCCATCAATTATTCTAACAGAAATGGATTCACCACTCAGTGTTTATTACAGAGAATGAATCCACCGTTAATAGATATAGATTTTATGAGAATGTGACTTCAGTATATTTCAGTATGAGGTTGTCCTTGTATCTCCTCACCTCTCGTCCCACCTTAATCTGGACAGTCATCCCCCAAGCTTCATGAGCCACGTCTCTCATCCTCCTCCATCTCTTTGGAGTCCTGTCCAGAGCTGTTTCATACTCTCCTACTCATTGATTGACCTCTCTCCCTCTTTCCACTGCAGTCCTCCCCCTCATTCACTTAATTAAAACGGTCGAGTGCCTGAAAATCTGAGAGGGGCTTTGTAAGGTAATGAATGAGCAGGCTTTCTGCTCTAGTTGGGTGAATCTCACAAAAAGAAGTCCAGGTCACATTTCACATCAAAATCAAAACCATAGGGTATTATATTTGCTTATTAACAAAATCATGTCTATTTTTTTTGTGTGCCTTTTATTTTAATTTTATAACATTATTTTCTTAAAAGAAATCCCTCACAAAATAATATTGGTCCTCATTTTGGTATCATAAACAAAATGCATATGTATGCTGTTTTATGGATTCCCCATATATATATGGATATATATATATATATATATATTCTGCATAAATTAAACAATTAAAACAAATACTATTGCAATAAAAGGTGTTGGGAGGACAACCAGCAATGTTGTCCTGGATTTGTCTATGGCAGAATTAGAAAGCTATATAAGAAAGCATATATATTTTAATCCAAAGACCCATTTATGCTGTAATATATATATTAGGGGTGTAACGATACGCGTATTCGTATTGAACCGTTCGGTACGACGCTTTCGGTTCGGTACGCGGTACGCATTATGTATACCGAACGGTTCGTTGGAGTAATTAATTATATTTGAAAAAAAAAAAAAGAGAGAGAGAGAGAAATATAATGATATGCGTTCAACAAGGTAGCCCAATAACCCAAACAACGTAACAGGCAACGCCCCTGACACTCCCGAAGAAGAAAAAAACACCATCTTATATGTTTATGTTAGGCTACTCAGCAGGCGCTCGCTCACTCAGTACGCGCTGAAGGCTCGTTGCAAAATAGCCAATGTGTTTAACAGACTAGAAACATATCGCATATCGCTCCTAAAAACGCGTGGAAAACGCTAAGCGCGTCTTTCTCCTCCTTTCCAAAGCGCTTGGGCAGAAGCGCTCATGAGGCGTCTGTCTTTGCTAAGCAACAATGACGTGCTCTCTCCATGAGACGCGGAAATTTCAGCGAAGGATAAATGGATTTGCAGCTCTAAAAATCGCTCGCAGTAGCGCTGCTACTAAATTTATTTCAAAATTGCAATCCATATACAACTATGATCAGCTGATCCTTCATCTTGGCTGAGCTCTCAACGTTGTTACGGGAAAGGATGAAGCTGATTGGTTAGTTCTTGTCACATGACCCGCGGTGCGCTTGCGGCATTCTGAAAAGTTGAGATGTTTTTACATTTTGCTGTATCTAAAACGTATCGAACCGAACCGAACCGAACCGTGACATCAGTGTATCGTATCGAACCGAACCGTGAATTTTGTGAACCGTTACACCCCTAATATATATATATATATATATATATATATATATATATATATATATATATATATATATATATATATATATATATATATATATATATATAATGTTTACAACATATGTCCAGTGAAAAAAATACTTTAAGCAGGCATTGTACAGTATTGTACAGTATCTTTTGAATCTTATCTGCACATATTTAAATTTGTTATTATCATCATTATTATTACTACAGTATATATTTATACTTAAAAAATAAATAAATAAAATATTTGTAATAACAATAATTATTATTTAACAATATTCTTATTTTTGATTTTTTTTAAATACAAATTGAAATAAATTACAATTAAAATACTTCATAAAAATATTTGTAATATTTTTATTTTTTACTAATAATTCTATGCTTCTTCTTTTTCTCCTGTTCTTCTTGTTCTTTTTTTTTCTTCCTATTTAATGGGGGAAAAAATCTCCGTAGTTTATATGTCATGAAAATAATGTCACGATGAATTAAAAATCTTGCTGGCTTTGATTTGAGTTTCTTTCTTATGAAATTGAGGATGAAATTGATTTCCCCATGTGACCATGTACATCACATTGGCACAGTGAATGGACTCTGTGAGTAGGTCAGTCAGGAACAGACAGGACCGGAGGGGAGGAAACCGAGCTCAGCGGAATCAGATAGAGAGCTTGACGGCTTGAAGGCTTCTCAAGTAATCATATCAACATGTTCATCCAGCCTGGCAGCTGCAATGAGCAAGAGCTCCCCGTGAAGCTATATCAGCAAGACCAGTCTGAGCTCAGAAACACAGACTCATAACACTGTCTTGTGTTGTCTGCCCAAAGACAGACAGGCCAAGACACATCCTTTAAGAGGAAGAAGTCACATGTACTTCCCAAATGAGGAGGCTAAGCCCCCTCTATGGGTTTGGGTTATTTTAGCACAATATCAGTTCATTTTCCATTTGATGTTTATTCGGTTTCTGAATTAAAGCCCATGGAACAGCATTTACTCTATCTATCAACAAGCTACCAGTTCTATACTTTCTCTATGCTGTTTAAAGCGAATTGTGCCAAAGTCCTATTAAGCATATGCATTTCTAAACATATTTTACTTTTCCTCAAAAATATTAACTAGAATAATTCAGTAAAAAACATAGATGTTATTCTTAATACTGGCCTATTATTTATAGTCACCATCTTTTTGGACCTTTAGTCAACAATCCTCAATCAACACAGCTATAAGGATCATGGCAAAAAAATAAATAAAAAAAATAACTTTAATTTAACCCAGCCGAAGTGCTGCTAAAAATCTAATCATTTTGTACTTGTGATTATTTTCTCATATTTTTGAAGAAGGCACTGCATTTTCAGATAAAACACCTCTAGCATGAGATGGCAAATCTGAATTACTGAAATTACTCCATTCTTCAGTGCCACATGATCGTTCTAATATGCTGATCTAATATAAATGTTGAAAGCAGTTTTTGCTGCTTTTTTTTTCAGGATTCTTTGATTCATTTGAGACCAAAATAGCAGCATTTTTGAACTAGAAATCATCTGTAACATTATAAATGTATTTACTGTTACCGTTGATGAATTTAGTGCATCCTTCCTAAATAAAAGTATTTTTTTAAATCTGGCATGTAGAGACAGCAATGTTTTGGGAGTATCAGTTATGTTTTAATGCCTTGGTCAATCACCTAAATGACTGTGTAGGTACAAAACAAGATCAATCACACTTCAAGTTGTGTATGAGGCCAAAGAAATAACAACTATTAGAAGACAGAAAAAGCAAATACATGAATATGATATTTTGAGCTCAACTATTGCATAGTAGCACAAGAAGAAAACACAGCTGTTTTCAGATCTGTGCGTTTCCGACTTGGCACAGAGTGCCTAGAGCCTTCAATATTTTGCACGCTAGAACACAGAAGACTGCAAAGAGAGTACATTTCTTCTGTTGGGGATATGCCCCAAGCACTATTTCTGCTTCCCTCTTTCTGCCGTGACCTCACTCATTCTGTCCTTTAAATGCCTCACTTCCACTCGTCTCACTTCCTCTCATCTCTGTGGCTTTGCTCAGAGCTGCTTTATTCCTATGAAGCGTGCAGTAACAGGATCTGTGCTGAATGGTTCTGCGAAGGGGACTGTTGCATGTTCAAAGCCCTCTCAACAGCAGACGTGATGCCAGGTTGAATCCCTCTCCAACCACCCAATGCTTGTCATCTGCCTAAATAATCAAAGTAAGACCTCCCCGGGTGCCGGCCAAAGCTGTCTAACCGCCTCCATAGTGCCTTAGGATGGTTGACCTTGCCACATCTACTGGAGGAATGGGAAAGTATTGGGAAAGAGACACACTTAAAGATGAGAAGATGATATAAGTCTGCTTCAGCATATACTCTCAGCAGGAGAGGAGTGGTCATGCAGAGTCTGCAAAGAAACCAGACTCTACAACCTTGTATAACACAGAAGGCGCGTCTTTCAGTGAGCTGTCCTCACGGGCTGCCTGAATAAACAAACACAACACCACGAACAAATGACTCGTATGCGTCAATTATTTGTAGTGAATTAGAAGCATTCAACACAACCGGTGCAATCCAATTCAAGAAACAAATGTCTTTTATGAGGCCATTCTTTTATTAATCTAATTGTTTTCTAATTGCTACACAGGCCTAGACCTCAGTCATATGGAGGAACCAGGGAATTTAGAGGTGGCCTTTTTTGACTTAGCAACCACCTATAAGATATAAGCAACCATACAGCAAGCCCTAAAGCATTTGGCATCATGTTGGCACGGCACTCAAAATAAAGTGCACTGAAGCATCAACATGACAAGACAGGGCTAATTAACTAAAATTACTTTAAATCCCAAAGGCACTCTTTAAAAGCAATATCAGACGAAGACATCACACACCATTTAATCAAAACAAAGGCTTTGTCATTTAAAAAAAAAAAAATGGATCTCTTTTTATAACAATTATTCACAAAGTACTTGACACTTTACATGGAAATGTAAAGAGCCATCAAGTAGTCTCAATGCAGCCCTGCAAAATAATGGCTTCCAGTGACAGTTTTTGAGTCCACGGAGAGCTTTTGTCGAAAAACAGCAGTTTTTCTTCTCAACTTAGCATTTACCCCTTAACCTATTGATTTGTCTCTTTGAACACTGCCATTTCATTTCACTGGAAGTGGAAACACCAATCACAAGCACCTCTCTTAATAGCTGCCTTCATGCTGTGTGCTACTCTGTGAAAAAGGAAAAGAAAAGGCATATTTAGATGTTATTTTCTTTTAAAAATCTTTAAAATAGTTCAGATTCTTATTCTAAAGTAGAGTCTGATGGCACATAATGATCAGGCCACTTTCATAGTGAAATGTGTACAACTTTATTTAATTCTTAGATTGTCAGAGCACTTCCTTTTAAGTACTACAGCTGTCCTACTTGGTTCTTATCTCACCTCTCTCTTTAATATTTTTCTCTACATCTTTCCTTTGCAAACTGTTCTTCTTGACACTCCAGTCGACTAATTCTAACATCACTTCATTGTTACAAAGTATTCTCAGGTCAGTCCTGGCCCAATCTGTATATCTCTCAAGTATAAAATCTCTTTATTTTCAGATTTTAAAGTCTACTAAACCATGGGGTTTTCAAACCTTTTCATGCCAACCAGGGGCCCATATTTTGATACTCTTTTAATACTGTTTCTGATATAGATGGATATAAATTGTCTTCACCTGTAGTTACTGTTTCTATTTCTATTTAAATGTTACTATTTCAATGGGAGAAACCACTGCAAATGATCAAACGTGTGAGTGAACTGTACTTAGGAACCAAACTGAATCGTGAACAATTCAGAACATACTGACCGATTAGATTAAAAAAAAAATTATTTGGTGCATCTGGTATCACTAGTTCTGATTCTATACAGCTGACAGAAAAACACACATGACCTGACTGATGAAACAAGTTGGCATACAGTAATATTTATTGACATATAATATTTTACTGGGGCACAGCTGTATTTTGATCAGGCTTTTGCCTAAATAATTATATGTGCATGACGTCACCGCTTTCACAGCTTCAGGTTTTTTGCAGTTTAAATAAAAATGATAATGACATCCTTTTAAAAAAATCTGCTCTTTGAAGCCCATTTTCAAAAGTTCGCGCTTTCAGACCCCCAAAATGACATTGTCATGTAAATAAATGGCAAAATTTCCATATTAATTAATATAATTAATACATATTAATATAATTTTCATGTTTAATCGAAAATATGGTAATGTAAAAGCCCCTGCATATAAAATATACTATATATATACTATATATATATATATATATATATATATATATATATATATATATATATATATATATATATATTATTACTATTGAGTAGACTTGAAATATGTGTTTTAAATTTTTTTTTTTTTTTTTTTTTTTTTTTTTTTTTTTTTTGGAGCTCACCAAAAAAACAAACCTAGTAAATAAATAAATGTTGATGGGAGTATGATGCATGAGTTTGAATATGATGATAGCTGTATCTTGCCCAGAATAGTAAATCAAACTCAAAATCACAAACGCTGGAGAGGCTTCCTTGCAACTCCATTCTGAGATATTAGAATAGATATTAGATATTAGAATGCAGAGCCTGTCTCACTGGCAGGATTTATCTTTTAATTTCTCAGCTGCATTGTTCCACTGTCTCAGTCATTCCCATGGGAATCTCAGCCACAGAATCAGGCAAAGGCATGAGGCGAGACCCAGAAAGCTCTGTGCTTACTATTTATGTCTTTCTGGTTGGAGATGACAGGGAGGCTTTAAACTGCAGAACTTTGGCAGACTGGGCATTGGGATTCTTCTCACGTCCATGAGATTCTTTATTTCAGCGTGACACAACTGTCCCCAGTGCTGTGCTAAGAGGGAGAAGAGAGTATCTTTTCTTTTCCACTCTTGTGCCTCTTCTGTTCTGTTCACATAAGAGCTTTGAGCAACCCAAGGTGTTTGCAGCACAACAGCTTAGGCACGTTAAAGAGAGACGGAGGACTAGTATTGTGTAAAGCTGAAAGAGTTGAAACTGATATGGCCCACAGTGACTGAGGAAAATACATTTGACCTTTTAGGACTGCTAGTTAAAATCCTTAAAATTGACTGCAGTCTGGTTCACATTTACATTTCTTGCTGAAGGGTCTAATAAAAAGTGTTTTTAATTATGTTCATGATATTTACCAAAGCAGGAGGCTAAAGATACAGAATTACTGCTTTAGGTGCATCATGTTTTAATAAACCACATCAGGGCAAGTTATGTGTATGGAATGACATTAAGGATTAATTATTTGAAGTCTAATGAATATAAGCAAATGGTTTTCTCAACCTCAAGTTGTGATATATATGTATGACATTCTTTTTTTTCTTTTTTCAATTGAAATTGTTTAAAATATGTTTAAAATAATGTTCTTGCTGCTCTTTTCCATATAATGTAAGTGGATTAGGACTATGGGCTGTCAAGCTAAAAAAAAAGAAAAGAAAAAAAAAAACATTAAAGGCATCATAAAAGTAGTCCATGTCATTCAAACACTGTATTTAAAGTAATCTGCAGTCACATTATAGCAATGTGTGAGAAACTGTCAGAAATGTGCATTATTATTCACTAAAAATCTTGCTTACTGCGGTGGTCACCATTCACTTTCACTGTATGGAAATAAAACATCTCTGTTTGTGTTCAACAGAAGAAAGACATGCTGGTTTCAAACACACAAGGGTGAGTATATGATGACAACATTTTCATTTTTGGATGACCTATCTCCTTAAGCATCATAATATGTATTTGGATAAAGGATCATAACCACAAGATTCCCCCATATTTAAATGAGCAGAGAATTTATTTTCTCATCATATATTTGTTCTCCTCTAATGTTTAGTCGGTCTCAGATACACTTGTTAGTTTTACAAAGAATTAGAGTAAATGAATATATTAGCATGCAAACATTGCAACCCATTTCCAACATTTAGGCGAAAAAAATTAAATGCATCTCAGCAAGCTTAGAAACAGACTCTTAGCTACATAAGCCTCACCATTTTTATGACTGCTACACTAAAAAGACAACAAATGGAACGACTTAGAGCTCCAAATCTTCTACAAAAGAGACAGTAACCAGTGCAATCACACATTGTGGCACATAGATGTTATCTTTGCTGCCTCTGTCTCTCTCTGACTCACTTTATCTTCCCCTCTCCCTCTCTGAAAGGTGATTCAATTCAGGCCCCACATGCTCTTAAGCACTCGCTGCTCTGAGACTCAGCGGTCTCTGCCCTTATGCTGCTGTTATGGAAGACCTGCACTCTCCTGTCCAGGTAGATCAACAGAAACACCACACAGCCACACTCCATTCAGGTGCAAAACTATAATAGCTATATTTTAGGTGACTCTGAAAAGACGACTTAATAGTGCTCAGTATAGCAAGAAAAAGTGTCATGTTGAATTTTTATAGTAGAACAAAGTCAGTCTGGACGGAAGTATTTCAGGCCGCATGGATTCCCAAGTTGATTTAATTGTCTGATATTTCTATGGAAATGGTTATGAACTGTCATTGTTCATCAGGGAAGAAACCTGCCTAATATATCTGTCACAGCAGAATATGTTCATTAACAGCACACGACATGAAGGCAAGGTTTTCAGCTCTAAAATGACATCTTGCACACTGAAAGAACTCTATTTGCTTTACGACATTTGTCATCGAAAGTATGTTGGCTACTGTACCGTTGTCACAATGCCAGAGAACTAGTAGATCACTAGGTTGTCATAGGAACTAATATTCAGAAGGGAAAATGAATTACTGTGCTAAAATTGGGCAGAATGCATTTTTGGGTTTTAGACTAATGCTATTGATTACAGTGGTTGCAAAGCAGCACTTTATTGATATTCTTAGACATGCTGTTTTGGGTTCTTTCTAAACCTCTAACCCTAAGTACTACACTTCTGCAATTAATTCAGCCCAACCGACTTTACATTTAGACATTGGTTCATCAGCTATGGGCACTTTTGACCCTGATGACTCTTAGAAAGGAAACTCATTTAAAACTTACTTTTCACACTCTCACACAGAAGAGCTGCACACAACTGAGCGTTCAAGTCCTTCAAAGTATATTCTGTTTCCTGGATGGATGCATTCGGTGTATGTGCACTACCTAGTGGACTGTTTTTGTTTATAAGTGCTCAAATAATTTGCATGTGCGCTGTTGTTGCTTTATTATGATGTGCATCACTTACACTTGTTTGAGCTTCTGTTTTTACCATATGTGTGTAGATCATTGTTTAGATGTAAATAAAAGCCTTAATTAAATGTAAATTATATAAAGCATGAGACTGCTCGATTCATATGGATTTACAGTGCCCTCTACTAATATTGGCACCATTGGTAAATCTGAGCAAAAAGGGCTGTGAAAATAAATCTGCATCGTTTATCCTTTTGATCTTTTATTAAAAAAATTCACATTGTATAAAAATTTGTAACCTATCATTAAAATAAAACAATGGAAAGTGGGGGGAAATTCTCATTATGAAATTAATGTTTTTTTTCTTCTTCTTCTATAGTTCACATTGGACAAAATAATTGGCGTCAAATTATTGCAATGTTCTTTTCCTGAGATAACATTTTTTTTTTATACATTTATTTATTTTTTATTTTTTTACCTTTTTGGATCTTCTAAGTTTTGGCTAGCTCTTTTTGATGAAAAATACTGTATCTTAATTTGTGTTTTGATGATTAACCAACATCTTATGGGTTTGGAACAACATGAAGATGTTAGTTAAATGCTTAATGGCTAGTTTTATTAGTAGTGTTTTATGCATCCTTCATTAAAAGTAATTTTTCTACACTTTTTGCAGAATTTTTTAATATTCTCTGATGGCCAAAAACAATCATGCATTGCATTTAATATGGACTTGACACTGCAACATCCCTTAAGTGATAAAGTTGTTAAAGGAATAGTTCACCCAAAAATGAAAATATGCAGAAAATGTACTCATTAACCCATTTACAGCAGAAGATCCAACAAGTAAACAAGTGATCTAATGCTAAATTTGATCAAAATATAAATATTACTTTATATTTTAAGAGCTATTACTTTAAGAGCAGATTTCAGGACAATATAGCCAACCATATGCATCATAGCTGATGAAATGTAAAGTTCCACATACTTTAACATTTGTGTTATTTAGACTGTTAATATGGTTTTTATTTTAAATATCCGTTTGTTAAGTCGTGACGTAAGAAACGCTGTTTCACTCATTGCACTTTATCTCAACAGCTGCTTATGAGTACTGTGTATTCATATTACACATTTAAGATAAACATTTAAAAACGTACAGGGTTCACTAAAGTCTCTGTGCTCACAGCGTCCCAGACACAAATAATGTACTTTGGAATGGATTTAAGGGTTAGGATTATAATTTTTCTGGTAGCATTATATTAACATCGCGAGTGTATATCAGCACCATTTGTTGTTTTCTTCTGGCAGCGTTTGGACCCAGAAGCAGTGACGCGTGACGTCAGACTTAATGAGTGGATATGGCATGCACTCCGCTAATAAATTCTGAACATAACTGCAGAATATTGAACATTCATTCCCTGTACTTCAGCATTACATAAACAGTGTTTATTGGAATTGTGTAGGATTACTACTTCCTTGGGAGTAATTCACCAAGTCACCTTCCTTTTAAGAAGAAGCTTATGTGGCTCAGTTCTGTTTCTGATGTAGTCAACAGACTCCGTAGGCATATGTGATCACGTATGATCTCTGCAACAATCTAAAATGACAGCTAGCCCTTTAAAGTTCCAGCATATTACAACACACACTCCAGAGCAATCCAACTATCTCTAATGAGCACAAACAGATCATTTTAACCATCATTCCACAGAGCTGACGGTCTGTGCATTCATCGGCACCGCTGCATTGTTTGAGGCAAGTATCCAGACCTCCTAGAGATGCAAAACTCAAACACAAAATGGCCTTGCCGGCTGTCCGTGCTGACATTGTGTCAGTAATTAGCCAGCGGGGGGGTTGTGCTGGCAGGGAGGCAGTTAGCCTGTCTGCCTGCAAATGGAGGCAGTCATGTCACACTTATGAAACCCCAGGGGAGATTGGAAACATGCAGGTGGAACTTGTCCTGCTGGCACTAGGGTAAGAATGTACCGGTCATACTGACAAATGGACAGACAGGAAAATGGAAGGGGTGTGCAGGAAATGAGATAAAGTACAAGTGCTTGCTTTGCCTGCAGCAATTTTGTGTGCCCTGATCAGATCAATGGGAGAGGTCACTTAAAGTCATCATAAAATTGACCCTATTTACTTTCTTTCCTGGTCTAACTGTGAACAGATGATCTCTGCACATTATTTCAAAGAAAAGTCATGTTTATCTTAATAGTCTTTTCTCAAAATGTAATAATTTTCAACAAACCAGTCGGCAAAATCCAGTCAATTTCTGATTGGGGGGTGGGGTGTGAGGTAGTCACATCCCACTATCAAGCATTCATAAAGGAATTATACAGGAGAGCAGTTCACAGACAGGGAAGTTGTCACAATATTGCAACAAGCCTAAGGTTTTGAGTCAAAGTCAATTTACACAAATGTTTTTTTCGAGTAATTTCTTAACGGTATTTGCGTAGTACAATATTTGTTAATATTTTGTTTGTTACCTTTGTGTTCATTTACCTGTCTCTTTTTTTATTTTTTCCCCGTGCATTAACAGATATGTTGAAGGGCTCTTTTGTAGCTCAGACTATAAGGTATAACATAAGCCCAACCTTGTATTCAAGGTTGAGTGCATGCATGGTCGAGAGTTGAGGGGGTTCGAGGATCCCTCAGGTTGCTTATGTGTCACGTGAGGCGCCTCAGAACACATTGCAGCGCGCGTGAAAAATCCCCGCAGGCTCTGAGCCAGCACTGTAAATGGAAACGGATGGACGGGTGGTTTGTAAACCCCTTTAAACCCTTCGAGGGACTAGAATGATATTAAGTCAATGGCAACAGAAGCAAACCTCAAGGCCATTTTTTACTCACGAGTAATCGTGCTCCCTTATTGAATCTGTAGTGTGTGGAGACTGGTTTCTCGATCCAGTGGGTTTAATGGAACGAATCGCGTTTTTGAATAAACATTGCAAGTGAACGAATCGTTCTCGTGACCGTTTTCGTACCTTTCGTACGAAAACGTGGCATCTCATTTGTGAAGAAGAATCTGCAGAACGAGAGGGGCATGTAGTTCGTTCAGTTAGACATGAGTTTAGTTTCCAAGGAAGGTGGTGTTAGAATGATTTCAATCTAAAAGATTTATGAATTTATTAAATGGCATAATCTAACGTAAATGGTATTATAGACAAATACAGCCTATTGTCTTATATATCGATTAAACTTATGCCCACCTGGTGACAAAGAACGAACTTTTTGATTTGATTTGTGGGTACAGTTATTGTGATTAAACACTCTTAAAATATCACAGTAGATTTGCAGACACGCATATTTTAATAAAACATGTTCGATTGGACTTGGTGTTAGGAATGAACGATTCAATGATTCGCTCATATTCTCACATAGCGTAACGATATAACCTGCAACGAACGAATCATTTTGGTGAATTTGATTCAAAAGTTTCGAGTCACTTGGACGAATCACCACCACGAGAGATTCACAGTTTTAATGGTTACTTTTTCAAGGTTTATAACGAGATAAAAAAAACAACAACAACTCAAATCTAAAAAAAAATAATGAAAAAAATAATAATAATTAGACCTACGCTTCTAATTATTGGACAATAGTGATTAGGCCTATCGTATGTCAAATCCTCGAATACTTTTCCACAATCTTTAACCAACAGTTATGCAATCTAACAACACCATTATTTCGTTAAAAACGCTATGTCCCATGAATTTATGAACGGATACTTCAAGGATAAAAACTGCACTGAAAGTCGAACCCAAGCGCCGACATAAATCGCAATACTTTTTCATTTATTATTATTATTACTATTATTATTCACACATGTTCTTAGAAAGCCATTAACTTATTGCCATTGAATTCAGTTAAGTTGATATTAATTTAGGGAACGCAACGCGCCTTATGTGCTCGCCACAGCTCATTGCACAACGGGTAATTCATGATTTTGAGGGAAACCCTCCCTCATCCGAACAGACCGTTCAGCAGACTGTACCTCTGGCATCCGCTGTCCAAGGTGCTGATCCGCTCTGAGACGAGATTGATGTTTGTGGAGTGATTTAATCCGCATCAAGCGCGCTGATGGAAAACAACAGATGTCGCCTCCAAAAGAAAAGCAATCCTTTGTCAAAACTATTGAAACGCGTGTGCACCCACTACTGAGAGAGGAAATAGACACGCTCGTGCGGGCCGGTGCTAGTCAGTCCGATCCACGTTACTCTCTCTTTCTCGCGCGCCCTCTCTCCCTCTCTCCCTCTCCTGAATCAGTGATTCAGTCGCTTCCCTCACCCTCCCAGCAGAGAACATAATTTATTGGCAATTTGCTTATGTTGGGAGACCGTCAGCCCACTACCTTCCTCCTTTAGCGGATAATGAAAAGGCTAAATGAAACCCCCACCAATATTGTGAATGCGCTATATCTACTGTAAAAAAAAATAACAATAATAAAAAAAAAAAAAAACACTTTATAGCCACTCAAAAGTAATAAATGCAACGTTTAGTACGGAGCTCAACATTTTTCCTTAAAAATAAATAATTTAAAATGATTCACTGAACAGATATATATATATATATATATAGGAATATATAGGAATTAATTGGAATTAAAAGAACCAGAATGCTGATGGATAGATTATTCCAAACATATTTGTACAATAACTAAACATGCAGAAATAACTAAACAACTAAACAAGCATCTTTGCAGTCAAGTTAAGAGTGCTCTGTGCCTGCTTAAAATTATGTCTAAAGACACAATCCTGCTTAAATCCAGACTAAATTATGCCTGCTCTGATCCACCTCAGGCCCCAGTATCCTCTGAGCAACATTAAACGGTTTGTGTAAACACACCTAAATGCCACTTCAGAAGTGCTTCTGTGCCATATCTGCAGTGTAAATTTAACACACGTTAAGGTTTCTCTTTGCCAGCACAAAATTCAGTGAAAAGATGCAATGCTGGATAAAAACCAGACAAAATTATGACTACTCTGACCCATCTCAGCACCTAGAAAGTATGCGGTTATAATTGCTGTGTAAATGCATTTATGCCACCTCAGAGCGGCATCAAACAAGCTGTGGAAAGACATTTAAATACCACTTCAGAAACACTTCTGTGCAGCCTTTGCAGTGTAAATTTGGCATTAGAAGATGTATCAGTTCCTTTACATGGTTTTTAATTCGATCAGTACCTTGTACTTCATGTCATGTTTTTTAAATGAGAAATTAAAAAGTGATTATTGTTTTAGACAACTGACAACATAACCCAAACACTTGTCATGTGAAACTAACACTCATTTAATACCGTAACATGCCACATGATTAGATACTCAACAAGGGAACAATCAAATAATTGATAATTTTAACAAGAGCAAATGCATCCTGACATCACCAAAACTGTGATGTACTAAATGTGTCTAAATTAACAACAATAGTGTTAATGAAACTGACAAAAGGTCAAACAATCAAACAACTTCAATTATTTAAGACCCAAAGCAGGCTGTGAAGATGGCAAATTGAACTCAATGATAAAATTTGATTGGAAGCAAAATGTGTGTTTAGACAGGAAAATGCTTGTAAAATAAAAAAAAGCTCCATATTTATTGCATACATTCGGTATTAACCACACAATCCACAGCAAAATGAATAGATTTTAATAAAAAAAAAACAAATTTAATCAAAAAACTGTAATCAAATTATGGTAAAAAATATTAACATCATCATTTTACAGTGTGTACCTGAAACATAACTATTTCATGATCATTAGTTTGAGTATTTTGGCTGTTTCTATGGAAATTAAGCATAGCTGCAGGACAGCGATTACACCAAAAGATGATTTTAGCCTTCTAAACATATTGTGAGATTACTCTTTTTCAAAAAAATGTATGAGTCACCCATGATAATATAAACACCTGGCAACTTTAAAAGCTCTGATTCTGCCTGCATCTTAAATATAGAATTTCCCCAAGACATCCCATGAACATTAAAATACAATGTTCCTTTTCTTAGAGTACAATAATTTTCCTTATGAATTTTTCAAACACAACTAATTGGACCTGTGTTATGAAATAAATGAATAATGTATCATGTTTTCGCACACATGGACAAAAGAAAGACTCGGAAATGAAGTAACCCACTCTAATGAACCTTCTCACCAATGAAATGAATGTAAACGCTATGCATGCAGGATTGCCCATATGTAAAAGCATCCATAAGAGAGAATACACAAGACTGCCACTTGAAGGCCTCCTTATAGTATAATAGGAGAAAATGCATTCGTTTTGAGATTCTGCCAAAGAGAAAAGTGCACAAAGCTCTTCACAACCAAGAAAAAGTGAGCAAAGAAAGAGAAATCAAGAACAAAGAAGAGAGAGAGTTATCTTTCTAGCCCAAGTTCAATTCAGTATTGAACCACCTAACCACATAAACCCTCATTAGGAGGCATCATGACGGACAGACATTATTGGAAGAGTGTTGGACTGTTGTTGGGCTGACAGCATTTAGGACATGTAGTTTTAATTAAACATCACTCCGATTTCACACGCTCGGCTTCCCTTTCGCTTGCTATCTCTGTAGCAGTCTGACACCGTGTGGCTCACACACCACCTCTCATTAGCCCTCTACAGCTCAGCCAAACTAATTAGCAGTGTGTTGAGAAGTTCATGTGGGCGTTAACGTCTTCATTTGCTACTAAAATCAGTGGCCTTGTTAGTTCTGGTTGCTGCAGGGTGAAACAATGTCTCTATTGATATTTAAATGGATCACTGTTGCTTAGAATATATTACATTGTTTGTATGAACGATAAGCATATATATATCACACCTAAGTTAGAATAAATCCTTTCGATTCACTCTGTCACATTCTCAATCTGGTTTTTGCAGCATAGCATTTGAGTGATTCATTTCTGGAGTGTGTAAACTTGTATTCCCTCCCGTGCATTCTTGCTGTGAAGAGTGATATATTATTTTGCCCTGCAGAGAAACTCAAGGCCAAAAGGCATTTAAAAGGCAATGAAGGAAAACAGTCCTTTCAGAAAACCTGCTTGGATATCGAATGCAGATTTACTCCCAAATGCAGATTCACTTCCTACAACATCTTTCTTTTAAAAAATATAGATAGCTGGGTTCTTGTTTATTCTTTTTCTAATGAACAAGTAATGGCCCTTAAGCTGCTGTTCTGAGAGCGATTCTTTCGCCCTCACTCACAGAATGCTAAAAGGCTCTGTGACTGTGAATTCACATAAATCTGTGATGCCCCCCCCCCCCCCCCCCCTTTCTGTCTTTGTGTTTGTGGATCAAAATATACGACAAGGAGATTGTTAGTGAAGCAAGTGTTGGTATGCTTGTGCTGGCCTGTGTGCATACGTCTAGCAAATTAAAAAAGCACAACACCAAATGATTTCTCCTCCCTTCAGGTCCCCTCTGATGCCCCTCTTCTTGCTCTCTTTCATGCAAGGAGCTGAAGGATATGCAGCACTCTTGCCATATTACCATATTAAAGACTAGCTCTGACCCTCTCTGCATCTCAGACAAGAATGCTAGTACTGTACTGTAGAATGCTAGTACTGTATGTGGTTCTGAATTATCTAACTGTCATTATGAGTGAGCCATTGAATTATTCACTCAACTCATTCATGTAAGCTCAATGCTCATACAGTAAGACACAATGGTTGAAAATGCTTTAGTTTCTTTAGATCAGATTTCACTGACAGAGCAAAGTGTCAATATTGTGTTGACCAGTGGCAGCTCCTGCCAATTCTTTCAGGGGGGGGCAGATGTTTGCTCGATTAATGAGGATAGGTCACCCATTCAACTGATCAATTAACGGCAAGTTAAAGACGTAAAGGGAACTAAACTACTATAGTAATAATTAAAAATAAACTGACATTAGGAATAAATCTCTTGCTCTCCTTATGTTTCTATATGCCTGTTAACACAATTCAGCAGCAAATAAAGAGTGACGCCAGGATATGTGGTTTTTCAAAAAAAAAAAAAAAAAAACGTTTTACTTCGATTTTTAGTGTAATAAGAAATAATTTAAGTCACATAAATCACTGTTTACACAACTCGCTTATATTACTGCTCATTTATATAACACTACTTACTTACATTACACTGCTTACTTAAATTACTCACTTATATTCCACTGCTCCCCACTATCCATATGCATCTTTGCTCTTTCGTGTTTTTTCACCTTCTCCGAGAGATAATGCCTTTCGGTGACACCTGTACGATGTGTGATATCCGTCATGCTCTCACGATGGAACAAAATGAAGTAGTTAAATTAGCAGAATGAAGCGTCAGCTACTTCACTGCCTCTTAGCCTTTTTCTCAGCTCATACCACTTCCTCGAAAATACTTGTTTATACGACTTCCCACCCTTTGTAGATACTTGTTTGATGTTTAAATTTGGTCTTGGTTGTCCTAATTCTTTAATTGCCAATTTATCCTTATTGCTACAACGAATGAATGGTATTTCACCGTGTAACGTTCACCGTGATGTCGATCAAGTTCAGTTTTTTTTCACATTTGATAAAGATATTAAAGTAGTTTTTCATTTTTTTCTTGTTGTTAAAATTCTAATGTTTTTTTTATAAATTATTGGATGTCACTGTTCCCACCAGCTGTTGCAAAAGTTAAGGTTATGCACGATGACGAAAGCACGTTAGGGTGAGCCCTCCCGGAACTCATTGAGATTGCATTGCAGTGGCTGCAGTTTAAATAAAAAATAATCTTTGAATGGAAGTCTATGAGAGCACTCGGGGCGATTCTCAGTTTGACAGAAATCGCCCAAAAAGGGGCGGTACTACACAAAACGCGAATCGATGCTGATTGGACTATTTAGAGGCTGAATTAATCACTCAATTGATTTAAGCACGATGATTCTTTCATAGGCTAGACACCACTACTGCATTGAGAGATGCAATAGTTGAATTTGCTTTTGCTTTGTTTAGATCTGGTTTTGTTGGTGGAGGAAAGTGTCAATATTGTGTCAAAAACTTCATTTAAAATTAATTACTTCTTGTTTAGAGGAAATCACATCTTACTGCTGGTCTGAAAATAACATTAATATTCAGAACAACACCAGTACAGCAGTGCTGCTTGTGTTATATTGGTATTGCAACTTCTGTAGTTATATTGCAGCTATAGTTAAAACTAGTTGAATTGCAACTATATTCAGTTCCGGCCTTCTTACAGGCAATGCAAGCAGTTACCTGGAGTCCCAATATGCCTGGGGGGCCCAACAGAGAGCTATACATGAAATGGTTGTAGTACAGTCAATGCCAAATAAACATTCTTTGTTCTCCATTCACAAAACACTGGCACACAGCTGGCAACTCAGTATACTGCTCGAACAAGCAGACATACATGGACCTCATCCTCATCCTTAACATTAACCACAGTTACAGTGACAACCAAAAATAAGATAAGCTCTCAATCACCAAACAACTTCAATCACCAAGCAACAGTAAACACAGCAACAGTATAAGCAGTAAACAGTGAAACAAAAAAGAAATATTGGTAATCTGCATAATTTATTCATATTGTGTGGCATGGCTGGTATATGGAGTACAGGATTATTATCCACTATTTTCAAACCTTCCTTAAAAGTGCTCAAGTTGTAAAACAATCACAGAATACAGTATGTCACATAAATGATTACTTTGCGGCTATTTGAGATACTTTCTGTGTTTAAAGCAGGTTTGAATGCCAGCACTTCGGTTTCCAAAGGCTTGTCACATTTTTTCCAGAATAATCTGGGCAATGAATTCAAGGAGTGCCAACATAAAGAAAAAAAAAAAAAAAAAAGAAAAAAAAAAGAGCAAGAGCAAGAGCAAAAATGTGGGCAATTAATCTCTACATTAACCAAACTCTCTCTGTGCAGTATGTAGACTTTACTTATATTTGCATGGTTTTCATTTTAATTAAAGTGTGCTGTTTAGTGATTTTTTTTAAATGCAGTTGTATGAGACATTAACCCGAGGTCCTCACTCTTTGTGGTCATTAAAAACTTTAATTAAATTACTAAAACTAAAATTGACTTACTCATAATGACTCACAACACCCTTTACTGTACATGGTTCTCTCCAAATATTTTCACTGTGCTACTGACCATTCCACCAAAACTAATATCTAGGCTAAAGTGATATTTCACATCAGGGATCATTATACTTGTGAGAGGAGAAACAGCAGCAGAAAAAAAATGTATGCCCTCTTAAATGATCTAATTGCCTTTCTCTTTTCTCATGGATGCGCTCATCACTCCTGATATTGGCTCTGCCATCATCGTGTGATAAGTTCTGGTTTCACTCAGCCACTCTGCTGGAATCCAGTAATTTTCTCTCGTCGGCCTGTATTCTGTGTACAAAGTGCTGTTTTGCAATGCTGATTTGAAGAGGCCACTCAGCAGCATCCATCTTCCAAAAAGAGTCCATTAGAGTCAGTAGATACAGTATAATGGTGTTGGTTTTTATATCAAGGTATACTGTATGTATTAAGCGGAATGAATATAGATCAAACAGTTCATGCATCACATTTAACTCCCTCAAAGAACTGTCATTATCACTTAACACGAATAATAATCAATCTTTGAGCATTCAGAACCCTTCTCTCTCACTCTCTAACACATGCAGAAGCAAAGACAAACACACACATTTAAATGTGGAAGTGTCAGGCTTGTTAGTGATGAAAGGGAAGATAAAAACATCCACACACACTAACAGCTCATCTGATGTTGTGCCATAGCTGGATGGTTATAAGGATCCAGGCTGTTGGAAAAGAGGCTGCAGATACTGTCCAGTGCTGGAGTCACCTAAAAAAAGGATTGAGAGTGAAGTAATATATTACCACCATTGTGTTTAAAAGAGTAGATGACACCAAGTTAAACAGACACATAATATGCCTATTTAGATTTTAACAAATGATGAATTTCAAACAGGTTTCCTGGACACTCGTCATGTCTGGTATTGGCCAAAGAAACACATATAGCCCCACCCCCAACTCACACCATTGGTTGAGCCAGTGAACTCAAACAAAAGTGTTTTGATAGCCAGCAACATAGTGTTTGAACTTTCAGGGAAAACTATTTGGAAACTGCTAACTTGTTTTTACATATTAAACTATGATATGAGAGAGACTGAAAGACTGCACACATGATTAATCATTTTAATTTAATTAATTGCAACATTCTTGCTGATTTCTTCCCTGACTGTGACTGTAGTCCTCTGATAAGGACAGTTTCAGAAAAATTAAGATGCACTGTTGATAGTACAAGACTGATGCAGATTTTATTGACAGCAGCTATCATCGTGATCTGTGATATTCATCAGCTCATGCTGTAAACACAAGGCTGAGGCCGTACTTTTTTTGGAAAGGACATCCTTTAAGTTAAACTTCAGAGAAACTGAGAGGTTGAGGAAATTGGGAGGTTTTTGATGCGAGTCATCTGAATGCTTAAAAAAAACAGTCTTGATTTTTTAAAATTACATTCCAGAGTTAACATTTAAAATGTGTCTTAAAGAATTTATGCAGTACTAGCAATGTATATAGAGGGTGTCATGGAATTATATATCAAACTCTTGATAAATCATTTATTAAAACAAATATCAAAGTTTATCTTCAAAGGCAATATGCAAAAGGGATAGTTTACTCAAAAATAAAATGTCATTTTTTACTCACCCTTATGCAATTCCATATTTCTTTCTTTCATGGGGCATAAAAGGAAATGTCCAGGTTGTTCTTTTGTATACAACCGTGATTGATTGCAACTAGGCCTCTCAAGCACCAAATAAGGTCAATATAGCACCATAAAGTACAGGGGCTGGTCATATAATTAGAAGTTGATTTATTTCACAAATTCCATTCAAAAGGTGAAACTTGTATATTATATTCATTCATTACACAAAGTCTGATATATTTCAAATATTTATTTTGTTTATTTTTATGATTATAATGGACAACTAAGGAAAAATTCAGTATCTCAGAAAATTAGAATATTACTTAAGACCAATACAAAGAAAGGATTTGTTGAAATCTTGGCCAACTGAAAAGTATGGACATAAAGTATGAGCATGTACAGCACTCAATACTTAGTTGGGGCTCTGTGGGTCAGTCTGTGGCACTGCTCAGGTGTTATGAGAGCCCAGGTTGCTCTGATAGTGGCCTTTAGCTCTTCGGCATCGTTTGGGTCTAGCATATTGCATCTTCCTCTTCACAATACCCCACAGATTTTCTATGGGGTTAAGGTCAGACGAGTTTGCTGGCCAATTAAGAACAGGGCTAGCATGGTCCTTAAACCAGGTACTGGTAGCTTTGGCACTGTGTGCAGGTGCCAAGTCCTGTTGTAAAATGAAATATGCATCTCCATAAAGTTGGTCAGCAGCAGGAAGCATGAAGTGCTCTAAAACTTCCTGGTATATGACTGTGTTGACCTTGGACCTCAGAAAACACAGTGGACCAACACCAGCAGATAACATGGCACCGCAAACCATCACTAACTGTGGAAACTTTACACTGGACCTCAAGCAACGTGGATTTTGTGCCTCTCCTCTCTTCTTTCAGACTCTGGGACCCTAATTTCCAAAGGAAATGCATATTTACTTTCATCAGGGAACATAACTTTGGACTACTCAGCAGCAGTCCAGTCCTTTTTGAAGCGAGACGCTTCTGACGCGGTCTGTTGTTCAAGAGTGGCTTGACACAAGGAAGGCGACAGCTGAAACCCATGTCTTGCCTACGTCTGTGCTTAGTGGTCCTTGAAGCACTGACTCCAGCTGCAGTCCACTCTTTGTGAATCTCCCCCACATTTTTGAATGGGTATTGTTTCACAATCCTCTCCAGGGTGTGGTTATCCCTATTACTTGTACACTTTTTTTCTACCACATCTTTTCCTTCCCTTCGCCTCTCTATTAAAGTGCTTGGACACAGAGCTTTGTGAACAGCCTGCCTCTTTTGCAATGACCTTTTGTGTCTTGCCCTCCTTATGCAAGGTGTCAGTGGTCATCTTTTGGACAACTGTCAAGTCAGCAGTCTTCCCCACGATTGTGTAGCCTACAGAACTAGACTGAGAGACCATTTAAATGCCTCCCCAGGTGTTTTGAGTTAATTAGCGGATTATAGTGTGGCACCAGGTGTCTTCAATATTGAACCTGTTCACAATATTCTAATTTTCTGAGATACTGAATTTGTGATTTTCCTTAGTTGTCAGTTATAATCATCAATATTAAAAGAAATAAACATTTGAAATATATCAGTCTGTGTGTAATGGATGAAAATAATATTGAACACAACTGTTTTAATCTGTTTAACACAAATGGAGATTTGTAGAAAAATAAAACATCTCTTTGAATCCATATAATGCAAGTGGATACTAACCAAAAAGTTGACAAAGACCACATAAATTAATACAATGGTAATCCACATGACCCCAGTTGATTAATCATTGTCTTCTGTAACAAAATATGTTTACATAAGAACATTACTTATAAAACATTGCTTCCAAGTAACTGTCAAATGCACATTTGCTTGAAGTAAATTTCATTTCAATTTCAATGTTAATTTTTGGATTGAGTATACATCACTTTTATGTTTTTTTTTTTGTGTTTGTTTGTAACAATTATTATTATTATTTGTATTATTTTATTAATCTCATTTTTTTCTTTTCTTTTTTTGTTGACAACCTCAGCAACTTTATGGTTAAATAGCTACATTTTATGTCACATTATCCACTATCCCTTTAAAGTGCTCAAAAAGTGCTGGTCAGTTGAGTTATGTGCTTTTGAAACAACAGCTATAGGTACAGAAATATCAGCATTCCACAATGCAATCAGAGTGACGGTTCTGCATCGCTTCTGTGCCTAGGTGCGAATGAGTGGGTGGTGTAAAAGTCGAGACTGGTAAAGACAAAATCCACCATCACAGAGGTGCTAATGTCTCAGTTTGTGAACAGACAAATACTGTCACACACAAAGACACACTAGGATACCTCATACAAACACAGTGCACATAATAAAAAAAAAACATTACAATCGTTTCCTCTGTCCTCTTCCTGACTACTAGGGGGAAGGGATGAGGGCTCCGGGTGATAAATGGGACTTCGGTACTACTGAGATGCCATCTGCCCCAGAGAACACCTCTTTCTGGAAGAGCTTCCCCAGCCCTGAGGAAGGGGAGAGCATGACGGATTTATATACCTGCAAAAGTGCTGACCTTTCATTTCTGCATGGACGGCTGCACAGAGTCACTTCCACTGTGGCTGCATCACACTATCGTGACCCTCGTAGCACGAGCAGGTCAAGTCATTACTGTACAGTGTGTCAAAATGTACATATAAATGTAGTTTGAAGGGAAATACCGCTCAGTTATTTTGGAAGCGTGCAGGAGGAGGATGGTGGGAGTTTGAGCATCTGCTGAGATTTAGCTTGCTTGTCTCCACTGCTAGCTTTGGGTCATCACTCCATCACTGATCCTCGTTGTTATTCAGCTGTGTGTGTTCTCCGCTGTAGGCACGAAATGTGAGGTTTGGGATTCGGTTTGCCAGGGCGCCTGGCTTGCAGAAGCAGTGAGAGTGATTCCCTTTGTGTCACTCATTACGCTCTCACGGTCTTTGCCTGAAACACACAGATGTAATTTGAGATGGGGAGGTTAAAGCAAAGATGGAGATGCAGAAATTCAGTGTGAGAGGAAAAGAGCGCCAGCAAGTCCCCGACAGATGTTTCTAAAGTGATATGCACACACTGCAAGATACTATCTGTCCAATCTGGAAAGTCTCAGTCGCTGAGAATTAGTCAGGCTGATTACCCTGCAGTCAAAGTCAAAGACGTGCCCCTAAAGAGAGCTAATTGATAAATGAGAACATCTGATGGATGTAATGGCGAATGGGTCATATTAGAGGAAAGCTGATCTAATTGGACAGAAATGCTGAGGCATGCTATCTTTGAGGACCTGTCACTCCTGGCTGTAATGAGGAAAGGATCCAATCTTGCAGATGCCGAGCACAGAGGCAGCTAATGCCTCCTCGGCAGGTTTGTCCGACTCACACTTCAGCTATCACACAGCTGCAGTCGTCTCGTTTCTGCTTTTAACACTCAGCATCTCTGCAAGCTCCATCCCTCTTTGATTGTAACCAAGCTTCTTGAGTTGACAGATGTGTGTAGTATAAATTAATGTGAACATATATCATTCGTCTGTAAGCAGATTGCAGGGGCCACAATCATTAGCCCAAGAAAAATATGTCCAATTGGTGATCATTTTGGATAAAAAAGAAAAAGGTCTTAAAGGGATAGTTCACACATTAAATGTAATCCTGACAACATTTATTTTTGAAGAATATGCTTGCTGCTTTCAATACAGTGAAGGTGAATGAGTGCTGGGGCTGTTAAGCTGCAAAAAATATGTAACAATCATCAAGTAGTCCTTAATGATTTGCTGAAAAACATGTAACTAGGTGCTAGCCATAATGAGGGTTGTTCATACCACTGTTCTTCGGTACAAAAACAGCTAGATGTAATGAGTAAAAAAAAAAAAAAAAAATGCAGATGTCTTAAAACATTTTAAAAAGTATTTGACTTTAAAACTACTTTTAACCTGACTTGGCATCTTTAAAAACCCACATACTGTTTGTGTACTGCTATTGATGTTTTTTTTTTCTTTGTGCCAACAGAAACCTAAAATGTGAGGATTATCAGTGAAGCTAAGTGTGGAAATTTATGTAAGTAATAAGGATCGCTACACCCCTGCTAAAGTTGATTAAATGAGGAGAACGAAGAGATACTCTGAGCATTCAATCCATTGCTATGCTAGCTATAGGCTCATTAAATTGAGGCATATTTTTGGAACTCAGCCCCTTTTAATCTTATTACCATGTGCAGCATATGGAATAAAGCAAATATATGTTGAGCAATTATCTTTGTCCAGAGTTTCAGCTCTTTTTCTCCACTTCGCTCTCTGTTAATTAAATGTGCTAATGACCTGGCAGGAGACAATGGCTCCCTGGCACAGAAGCAGTACAAAATGGCTACAATAGAAAAAACAGCATGGCTCTGAATGCATTCCAATTGAGTTTTCCACATGCCAAACTATAAACACACTGAACAGCATACCAGTCATTGACTGAATACAGCATTGATGCTTGATTTTAATACACAAGTTATATATATTTATAAACTTAGTTAGATACTATTTCTAAATATTCTTTTAATATTGTTTATTTGTGATGCGAATGTCTGTGTGAAATGTTTAGCATGGAACCATGTCTGTTGGTACTATTTTAAAAAGGCAGTTTATAGTGCATTGAGTGCATTACTGAGAAATAGTAAGCTAGTATTCCATTCTACACACAGCCTTTTTGACATTTTCATTAGGGAGGAAAAGGTTCCCTGGCTTTTCGGAGAAGTGATGGATTGCATGCAAGGAGTTTGAGATGATGGCATTTTGCTTTCCTGGTTTACACCTCTCACTCATTCATGAAGGGTTTTTTTTAGGTGTAATGTGGTTTGTTTTACTTGTCTCAGGTTTTTTTTTTTTTTTTTTTTTCTCGGAGGGAGTTAGCACAAACACATGTGGTTTGGAATCCCTCTCATAAATGCATCTGAGGAAGAGGATCATAAGTTGCCATGGCAACACCTCATAATATGGAGCCACGGGATGCAGATGTGGCCAGCATCTATAGCCTCCCCTTTGGATAGAGCTTGTGTGTGTGTGTGTGTGTGCGGCAGAAAGTCTAAAATCTTCACAATGTGCTGGCTATTAGAGAACAGATGGGCTGTTATTATCAGCTTTTTTCTTCTTCCCGTAGGCTGAGCTGGAACCTGTGCGGCTTATTAATTGTGGTGGCATCGTCTCAGTCACATTAAACAGGGATCTCCAATTACTGTACGTTGCAATTTTCCCACACATAAGACATATTCCCCAAACTCCTGGAGAAGTCTGTGACTGAGCTGATTTAAGTGCTGAAATCATGAGCCTGCCCTTGGAGAGACGCAGCAACAAATGGATACTTACAGACCGGAAGGAATATTTGAGAATGAAAGGCTTTAGCTCAGCTCCGACTGAAATTGCAGTTTTTCTATTCATATCTAAGGGTATATGTGGATACCAAAATTCAGTTGCATCACTTTTTAGTGGTATTTGCTAAGGCAAGCGTCACTGTTTCTATGTGACATTCTTAAGGTTAGGGATTTGAATAAATGCTTACCCTCAAGTATTAAACTTTGATAACTCAAATTGTGGAGCTTGTTAAAGAGACTTCTCAAGGAGACTATAACTTTTTGTACAGCTCTCACCATAAATAAGCCCCAAATTCTGTGGACTTATATTGAAAGAGTGACCTAAGCCATATGTAGGAGCTAAAATATTAAAGAGGCTCTTTTGAAAAGTAACAACCTGAAAACCACCCAGGGCCGTTTCTTTGCTGGAATCAAATAAAACCAACAATTTGTTTTTTGTCTAAACCGTTTCTTGCACCAGAATGTATTTCTCTGCCATTTCTTGTGGAAAACAGAATCCATCATGAGCCTGAAAGAGACAGTCGTGGTTAAGAAGGGCCTTTGCGGTGAGATGACGCCAACATATTTTTCTGTTCAGTGTGTGGTTTGTCAGTGGCATGGAAAAGAGGATGGGGCGATTCTGGAGAGCCTATTAGTATTTGTAATTAGTGAGAGTGAAGCCTAAGCATTCACCAATTAGACAACTGATATCCAATTACAGCGAGGTTGCAAGAAAGCACGGACATGTCTTATTCTTCATGAGAGCAAAAGCCTTAATTAACAAAGAGAACCCTGCCTCTCCATGGAAACCTTTCCTGACCATGATGCTCTTTTTATTTATATATTTATGCATATTTATATATTATATATATTCACTTTGCTATATCACTTTAGAAATTATTATTATTTTTGAATTAAGTTATAAATAATGCATAAAATCTTCACTAATGCTGTAAAACTGGAAGTCATGATAATTAGTTCTAATTGGCTGGGTGATTGGTCCTATCCACCAGTTGTTGCTTGGATTTTGAGATTTCAAAATTAAAACTTATTGGGTTCAAAATAAATAAATACAAATAAAGCATATGCACAGATGAATCATTCAAAATGAGGCCGATAACATGCATATAAAAAATATAAAGAATGAATTTTCACTCTTAACAGTGCTTTGATTCATATTCTGTCTACCTCACTTTCTTTCTCCAGCAGTACTGTGAAACTCTCCTGTCGTGTCTCGCTGTGTGTTAGAAATGGCAGGTGAAGCAGCTGAGCTTGTACTGGAATGCTGTTCCCGTCAGCACTGTGGCCCCGAGAAAGTCGTACGAGCTCAGAGGTGTGTTTGCCTTGCTGGGCGCATGCAGCTGTCACTGGCTTGCCTACAAACTGCTCTGTCATCGCCCCAGCAGCCTGGAGGTTAAGGTCATTTGCTCAGGATGATCACTACAGCCGTGAAGGGACCAGCTGCCAAAACACTTACAAACAGCATTTTTCATGGCACAATTCTGTGATCTGCTGCTGGAGGTTTCCTACAAGAAAGAGGTGGCTGAAATTACACACACTCCAACAAGTGTATCAAAAATTATTTTGTGAATCATTTTAATCAAATTTACAGACTTTACACGTTTAAAGGGATATTACACATACACAAAAAATGGAAACGTTTCATTTACTCACCCTCATGTCGATAACTTGCTTTCATAATAAATTTTTATTTTATTTATTTATTTATTTTTGTATGTAATTTGATTGTACTGCTTGATCGGTTTCGTATAATCAGGGGTGCACATAAGTGGTTCGCAGGTCCACATGCACAACCAAAATTAAAAATGCGCTGTGTAAATAAGTTCTGCAAGTTCATTTGTGTACTGACATGGGCCCGGTTTCCCGATAACGCTCACTCTTAGCGCGCTAAGTAGACCTCGAAAGATATATCTTACCAAAGTTGTTTATGTTCCTAAGTGTGTTCCCCGAAGTGTCCCTTAGGAAGCTTTTTAGGACGCTGCCTCTTACGTCCGACGTAACAAGAGTGCTGTCCAAAGTGATGCTGCTGAATAAGTTGGCATCGATTGCTCAGGAATCGATTTTCCACTTCACGCGATGGTGCAATACAGCGTTAAGAAAGACAACACGCTCTATGCAAATGAAACATTCCTCAAATTATTACAGTAACATTTATTTTAACATAGTTTAAGTTATCAGTAAAATATAGACTATAAATTAAATTATCAAATGGTCAGTAATATGTTCACACGATATGTTGTGACGGATAGACGGTCCGGGTATCCCTCGCTAATCATCCATCCCGTTGTTGTGCCACTCGTGCCGCTTCTTGACATGGGTTTAACGACTAAAAATTATGTAATACACTTTTATATTAATGGTAAGGTACTTTACAATCAGAATTGATTGGCAAGCAGCTGCAGTTACTTCTGTTTAATGCGGTATTGATTGCCATTGGTTAATGTTTTCAATAAAAAGCAACCTATCTACAATGAACACAGAGAGACAGAGTTAAATACAGAATATGCTGGGGAAGCAACGTAAAAAAGTGCACCTAGCCTCTCGTCAGAGGAACTTAAAGTTTTGCTGGACATTGCCACTAGGTCGGAGATCACACCCATATGGTCCACTATAACCTGCACGTTTATGGCCACGTCTCCCTTTCGCGATATATACGCCTGATCAATCACTGATGGATTGGCGATAGTGATGAGTGTGCCATCCACCAGGATGTAATTCCCGGCGTTGGTGACAGTGTGGACGCACCTCTACACCGAGGTCTTGATTAGGCCGTAGCCCTCTCCCACGACCTCGATGAAGCTCTCTGTAGCAAAAAAAAGAAAGAAAGAAAGAAAGAAAAAAAGTAGCGCTGGGCTTCAGAGCTTAAAGCAAAATCCCGCCGCGTTAGCCTGGCAAGCCCAGGTCTGAGAAGGTCCAGCAGCTCTATAATGAGCTGTCTTGGGAGGAGAATTTTTTTTAATATAGCCACATCAGGAAAAATGTCAAAAGGGCTTAAGTTTTGCCGAATAAAAAAATTTACATGGACTAAATGGCTCCGCATCCGGCTCCGTCTTTGATTCAATTAGGGACACGTTGGATTGCTGCCATAGTTGGACGCTTACTGGACACCACCATGCCATTTATAGATCTTAGCCATTTAGAGACAAATTGTTTGCCAGATTTTAATTATCAAAAAATTGATTGTCAATTCGCTTTAATTAGTACATTACGAAAAAGCCTAGGCTACCACCACATAAAGTCAACTTCATAAACAGGCCTGTATCCATTGCGAACATAATGTATTATGAGTCTTAAAAAATAACATAAAATCATTGTTGAGCCAAAACAATGTCAACATACCATAGTTTGACTTCGCTGCGCTGGTTTCTAAAGACTGCTGTACAGTAGCGTCTTGAGCTCAAACAACAAATTTTTTATAATTGATACAATATATTAACTGAAATATAAGATATCCCTAGTCAAGTAAGGTTAAGCCATATTTAAATATTTTTAACTGTAAAACAAGAAAAATCTGTAAAACATAAAAGCAATCCATTAGAGCTTGCACGACTACACATTTTACAAGTCGATTAGTCATCCAGAAATGTTGCCCACTAGTCAGCAGGCCAGTGTTTACCTCATGTAAATGAAAAAATGCCATGCGGCATCAGCGGTCTTTGCTGTTTCTGTCAAATCCAGCAGTGTGTGAACGAAGAGTGTAACTAAAATTATGTGGGTGCTGCCTCTATCAAATATGTACCATTCGCTTATAGTTCCTGTCAGCCTCTGGGTGACACTGGTGGGGGGTTACAATAATTTTGGCTTGTATATGAACACTCAAAAACAGCATCTCATGAGTGCACAGCACATGGCAGGGGCTTCAAATTTTTCTTAAAATTGTCATTTAATTCAACCACCTACATTTGACTTGCAATGCAGTCAAGCAAAAATAAATTCTTAAAATATGCCCTGAATGATCTCCCAAAAAGTGAGTGGGAAATGTCCCCAGTTATAGTGGTTTCTACACCCCAGACTGAATTCATCATATTCATGACAATTTTGTGGACTAGTCGGTGAAATATATAGTCAATAAGACTTCTGTGCTATATTCCAGGGGTGGGCAATATTCCACTAGACATTATAAACTGGTAGGAATATGTCAAATGGTAGAGATTTTGGATTATCGTCTCTATCTTATTTAAGCTCACATGATGCTGTAGTGCTGTACATCACAAGTTTATCATTTGTTTTTATTTGTCCTATTGCTAATTCGTTTAATAGTTCCTTTGTTGTTATTTTATCACTTACTGTTTAATAATCTTCAGTAAGATTTTAAGTTTTTTTATTATTATTATGTTAGTTGGGCAAAGGGTGATGATAATTAAAATGCATTATATTGTGATATAAGATTTTGGTCCTATTGCCCACCCCTAAATCTTCTAAATCCATATGGCAGCAATAGGAAATGAACATTTTAAATCTATGTTGCAGAAACAGGTGCAAAAGTCAGAGCTGCCAAGCATTAATTAATTAAGAATGAGAAGGACCTTTGATAAAAAGACGCTGGATGACTAAATCTGTGTAAGACTGTACCACCTTATGTATATTCCAGTAACCATGACCAGCATCTGTCTGCATGTCTGTTGTGCTTTCGTATTTTATAGGAAATCCCTTAGATGCAGAAAGTCTGAAACTGGCACAGTGGATTATTGAGGCATGCTGGGTAATTAACGTAATGAGCCTCCGGTGTGTCTGGCTTGCATCAGCACCACAAAATGCGAATGTTGGAGTGGTACCGGTGTGAGCATGTGTGTGTGTGTCGGCGTAAGTAAAATGTGTTCTAATGGTAGGCTCTTGTCTGCACTTCATGTGATCGATTAGCTGCTGTGGTACTAAAGGGCAACCTGGGTGTGATTTCATGCAGGAAATTGGAATTCACAGCAAACAAACAAATAGACTGTGTGTGTTGCCCATCACTGTGGTCACATGATCAGCAGCTGTGCTGGTGGACACTGGGGCTGAATGTGATGCATGGCAGCCTTCCTATAATATTAACTGAGCTGTGAATCAGACTACCTCACTTGATATTTCTATTAAAATTCCATTATGGTTGGAGGTGAGCTCTTAATTGAAGAGGGCATTCACACATACGCAAGGTATTGGCTTAAAGGCCCTTGTCTAAAAACTAGAATTCTTTTTATTATCTAAAGGTCATGTTAAATCTGTCTTCGAAACTTTTCACCAAGCAGTCATCAATTATTTTTGCTACATTTCAAATGCCTTTTATAGATTTTATGGGTTCACCCTTGTCTCTAACCTAGACTTTAAATTCATAAATATGAAAATACACCATAATATAATAATATATAGCTATTTAATATATAGCTATTCTGTGAAAAAAATATTATTTGTATGATTTTTTTTTAACAAATAATCTTTCATATGATGTTATTATTATTATTTTTTGTTGTTGTTGTTATTAATTTTTATTTATTTATTTATTCAATCATTTTTCAAAAATGACTGTCCCACAGTGATGTAATTTTTTACCCATTACTGTACAATAATAATTTAAAAAGTATGTGTACTTGTTTACAATAGTGTAAAAATGAGGGGAAAAAAGAGAAAAAAACAACCTAGATAACCTAGGCAAGAATAACTCGTGGCATTTGCTGAACAAATTAACATATTTACAGTTTTACACAAGTCAGAGATTCTGAAGAAAAGAAACCTGATTTAACATTTTGATCCAATTCCCTCGCACCATCAGATTTAATTAGCTCACTTCGGCTACGGTGGTCAACAGAAATAGCTTTTTTTCCAGGTACAACACAACCTAATTCAAACAAAACACTCCCTCGGCCACACTTATCACCTCAGTGCTGATTTCTTGTCAACCCCAATGGTTTGGAAAACGAAACGAAACAAAACATCCTCTAAGTCCACAAACTCTATCAGAACTTTATCTTGCACAAGCTAGTTGAGGTCTATCTTGCATATTTCAGCGATGACCTTGTTTTACAAGTAAATACTCTTTCCGCCCCCCCTCCACTACTAAATTCTCACCTGCATCGATTGATTGAGCAAAATAGAACACCCTGCCATTTCGTAGACTTCACAGATATGTGTAAACCAAGTCCATTTCTGTGCCAGTTCTTCTCCTGAATCATGGCTTGCTCTCCTCATTATATCTCTGAGGAACATATACAGTAAAGCAATGAAGCAATATAGAGTGAAGTAAACTGGCTGTGCTTTAAACATTTGACCAATATCCACCTTATTTTTCCCGTAAATGGAGGTGCCGGCATTTGTAAATTTAAAAACGGCTTGCTTCTGCATTAAAAAAAAAAGGTAGATAAAGGGCTTTAAGTGATTCAGAGCCATTGGTGTGGTCTTTAGCAACATAAAACAGGATTGTTATGTCCACATTGATAGGTGCCTGAAGAATGAACATTTATTATACAATCCTGTCACCCACTATCACCAGTGAAAGAAGGATGCTCTCAGGCACACAGTCTTGTGTGGGTTTAACAAATGACCGTCAGTGTAAACATAGCCAGACGCTACTGTCCCTTATCAGTGCCGGCTCTACAACACTCAGCTGTACACGCGCTGATACATGTAGACCTCTAATAACTTGCACTCAATAACTGTAATTCTCTATTTATGCTCCAGTCTTACATTGGGAAGTAGGGGAGATTAAAATAGCCTGGGCAGCACTGGTTAGTTAATCAGCTTTCATGCGATGCATCATAATCTTTTTTGACAGGGAAAACATCTGTGTAATTTCAGAAGAACAGCGTGAAGGTCCTTGCACCCACTGTGCAAGCTGCCGTGGTGACATTGTTTCACAGCTTGCAACCAATGCAGACTCGTCATCTAAATTCTACCGACAGAGACAGTATCTACACATCGCACAGGATTGTAAAATGAGGCAGCATGAGATCAAATCTACACAAACGCACACACGTACAGTATATATCCTAGTCTAAGGTTGAGTAGTGCAGAAAGAAGTCAGACTCGAAGCTGTTAAATAAACAGGACACTAAACTCTCTGCCCCAAGGGACTTGCAGAGGTCCAGTCCCTAACTGTTACCAAAATCTTGTTAATGTTGCCTGCCGAGAGTCCGGTCTCGACAAATGAGACTATAAACGCAGTAAATTCTCTGGCATGTTGTCTATATCTGTTAGAGGTTATTTATTGTTTTCTCCCAGGTGACAATTTGCAGCCTTTTGTGCTAGAGTATATTTCTCATCCCATGACTCTGCAGCAGTCATATATCCTGAGGGGCACAGTGTGTATGACAAGTTGACACAAACACACACACACACACACACACACACACACACACACACACACACACACACACACACACACACACACACATTTATGCTTTTATGCTTTTAGCAGCCCCCGGTATCTCTAATAGCAGAGCCTGCCACTAGCAACACTAAGGTCATGAGATCATTGGGGAATGCATTAAATGCTAAAATGTAAAACTTGAAAGCATACTTTATTCCAATCATGTATTGACTGTAATGAAACATTGTTAAAGTTTTAATCAGATGAGTAACATGTATGAAAAATAATGCAGGAAAGATAATATAAGTGATAAAGATATTTATTTTTTTTAAAACAGGCAGACATATTCTTTCTTAACACAATGATATTGAACTAAAACAGATAGAATGATTAAACTTACATCAGTAAACCACTTCTGATCTTTTCCCAGTCATCCCTTTTTGCCATTGATGATTTGGAAATTTCCCAGCTAACTAGAATTCACTCTGTTTTCATGTAAAACTCGATCATAGTAACACAAAAGCAAGTACAGTAACAAAAGCAAACATAGAACTGAAAATTGAGGCAGTCTGCTACAATCAATTAGCAAAACATATTGTAAAAAAAAGTGAGTTTTGAGATCAGTTTTAAAGGTCTGGACTGAAGAGATAGCACAGAGGTTTTGAGGAAGTTTGTTCCAGAGCTTAGGAGCTGAGATTCCGAAAGCCCTACCACCCACACTAGATAGTCAGAATTTGTACTGCAAACAAATTCTCAGAACTCGATCTCAGAGTAAGAGAAGGGACATGGCATGGGGTAAATAATTCAGAAAGGTAAGAAGATGGTGAACAATGACAAGCCGTGAAACTAGGACAAGCATCTTAAACTGAATACGATAAGGGAGTGAATGTGTTTGCTGTAAGACAGAAGTGATATGATTAGACAAAAAGTGAAGCCTGGAAATTGGTCTGAAATTATTCAGGACTGTGTTGTCAAGGCCAGGTATTTTTGTTAATGGGGTTATCACGGCTACTTTTAGTCCAAGCGGTACATAACCAGTCAAAAGGGGATCATGTAAGTGATGTGAGAAAGCAGAATGTTTTCGAGCAGGTGTGTTGGTATTGGATCTAGCCGACAGGAAGAGGAGTTAATAATCAGATGTTCAACCACAGTTGTATTAGTGAGTGTAAAGGTAGAGAGTGGATGGAGTATCTGAGACGCAGAGGGTTCTGGAAGAGGAAAGGAAGAAAAAGAAAGATAAATATTGTCAATTTTGTGTGTAAAAAAATGCAGAAAATTTTCACAGAGGTAAGAAGAACCATTAGGAAAGGGAGTTGTTGGTTTGAGAAGTTTGTTGATCTCAGAGAATAAGGTCCTGGGTTTACACTTTGCTTTGTTTATAATAGTGGAGAGGTAGAGCATGCAGTATTAAGTCAAAGTTGGCCTTGCTGTCATTTCTCCTCTGCAGGAGATAATAAAGGAAAAGAAACTACAGTGCAGAACATTTAACACAATAGTGGTGAATGCTCAACTATCAGACACAGGCAGTATAAGTGTGTCATATTCTAATTAATTATACTTTAAATATGTGTATGGCCTGCACAGATAAGTGAGGTAGTCATTGTGCTGATTGGCAGTGTAGAAGGCACATACAATGAGAAGTTTTGTTAGACTCATTCATTCAAGCAATATTGTCTAATGTACCAGGGGCAAATTAAGTTCACTTTTCCACTTATTAATGAAATCTTTGCTCTGTGAGACATTACCTTAGTCCATTTACCCTAAAAAGTAAAGAAAAGTTCATTTATGCTACATTCACACTGCAAGCCTAGTGCTCGGTTTATTTATATTGCTCAGATTTCACACACACACACACACACACACACACACACACATACAGTGTGTGTGTGTGTGTGTGTGCGCTCTTGTTTTTGTGATGTATCAGGACACAACTCTTTATAACGACATGGGAATGACACAGGTATTACAAGGAGAGGGTGACTTATGAGAACATAACCCATGTCCCCATTTTTCAAAACGCTTATTAATCATACAGAATTAGTTTTTTTGAGAAAGTAAAAATGCATAAAGTATCCTGTGAGGGTTAGGTTTAGGTGTAGGGTTGGTGAATGGCAATAGAATATCCAGTTTGTACAGTATAAAAACCATTACGCCTATGGGATGTCCCCACTTTTCTCAAAATCAAACGTTTGTGTGTGTGTGTGTGTGTATGTGGCTAATATCAGATTCAAAGGTGAATTGGTCTTGAAGTGACTTGCATACGAAATAAACAAGGCTACTGATGCAAAAGTCGCATGAATTCGGATATTGCTTCAGACCTGTATTTAATTTAGGACCACATATAAAAGAATCAGAAAAGATCAAATTCAGTGTGGTTTATGCTGTTCACACTGTTATGAAAAAAATCCAATTTGGCCCACTTTTGCCTGCATAGCCTTACTGATATGAGCAAATACTTATAACTATAGTCAATACTTACACCATCCACTCCAAAACAGAAGAGCCGATTAAATTTCATCCTTATTGTGGAGTTCCCATCAATCTGCAGTCAATTATAAATGAATTATGCATTCTTCAAATTGCTCTAATTCAAGTACACTCTCAGTCGATTCAGTCTGCTCACCACAGCTAATTTGAGATAAACCACGCAGTTTAAGCAAGCACTTTGTTGGGTTATTGTGAACATACTCATAAAAGCTGACGAGATTTATATCAGTTCACTAAATCCTGGGGGATGCAGAAAGATAGATCAGAGAGTAGCAGAAGAACTGGGGGCTGCTAAATAAAACTCCCCTGAAACTCACTTGTGTGTGAGCCTGTCAGACCTGATTATAATTACACACATTATGTACTCTGTTCTGTGACATCATGCTACATGACTGATGGTTGGGATTCTTGTGAAGTGCCACATGTTGCCGTTTTGTCGTTCTCTCTGCTTCTCTCTCTCTCTCTCTCTCAGTCTGTCGCTCACACTGTTTTTTGCTGTCTTTCCCTTTGTCTTCTCCAGACACTCATTATGCACAATTTGAGTAATTTTTAATCAGCGTTTGGAGCTGCCGTGGTTTAAATGCAAAGAGCAGTTCCCTCCATCCTGCTTTCTTGCTTCAGTGATCGACTTGTGGGTTGGAGTCAGTGATAGCAGGGCCGTTCCTCTTACGCAGAACAGTTTCAACTCTGTACATTTTCAAAACGAATGTGTTGTAATTTAAGAGAGTATTGCTATAAAAGATAATGGGAGACATTCAGAAACACCGGTTCAGGTACATAAAACATTGTTAGTTAGAACTTGATTATTTGCACAGTAGGAAAGGAAATTAAAGAATGCCAGACAGGATGGAAGGTAACAGGATGTAAATAAAAGAGCTAAGGTTATGCATTGTTTAAATGAGAGTTAGCTTACATGAGTGTAAAGCTGTCTTTTGAAATCTTTGTACAATTTTATCAAACAGTAGAAAGTTTCAGAATAAAAAAAAACAAGTATAGAATTAGTCAAATCTATATTTAATAAGTACTGTTTGTGCTGTTCTTTTTCATAATTAAGACTGAGAAATCAATAGGGTTTTTTTTTTTTTTTTTGGTGTGGGGGGGTTTGGGGGATTTGAGCCCCAAGTTTCCAATTTGGGAGTATGTCATTGAGAAAACATTGCAAACACAATGGATGCAGCATTTGACTTGGGAGTTGCCTATACATTTGTTGATAAGTGTGAAATTACAATTTTTTTTTTTTTAAATAAATCTAGCATTTATTTATATATATATACACATCTAATAAGCTATCTAATAACACATATATACCTGTAATGCTTAGAATGACCCAGAAGCTTCCTCAGATTCCTTTGAGAATCCATAGTTCTGAAGGCTCAAATAAAATATTGGACGGATGCATTATGCACATATGATTGCATCTGCTGGTGGTCAGGGTTGCACTGTAAGACCCCTAAGCAGGAAAGCACAGAAATTAATCATGTTAAATAACGTTATTGCCACTAATACGATCCCTTAGGGTTTTCTTCTTGGCATTCTGGGATACAGTGTGAAGGCTGTTGCAGATGTCTTTGGCTCCAACTTGCATTCAGTTAATTCAGCCCTACTTTAACTGATGTTTTCATTAGTGAAGTTACTAACGTGTGGCTTATTTTTCAGTGTGTTGATATATTGAGAAATATGTACATTTAATTACCATATTGGGTTAACTGTGGTTCTCAAGGGACTCTTTAGGTATAAAATAAAGTGAGACATAAAGTGCATGAAGTCTTTAGTGATCCATGATAAGGGCTAAGAATGGATTACTAGGTAATTACACTTTTTTCCCCCATAGTTTGGACTTTCTTTCTTAAAGTTCTGAGTTTATATTATTTTTTCAGAAAAAAAAGTCTGAATTGTGAGACATAAACTCACAATTCTGAGGGAAGAAGTCAGAATCGTCAGATAGAAAGTCACTGTTACCTTTTAATTTAACATTTAAGTGGCTCCTACCCTGTATGTTAGCTACACACAGTGCCTTGCTCATGCTATTAACCCACTTTCATCCGTGCTTTTTAACACTGACCTTTTATAGTTCCACTAATGCTAGATGAGCTCTATTGATTTCCGTATTCCCGTCCTGCCACACAGAGCACACGCTGTTCGCCTGACTACTTACATTTCATTTAATATGGATGCAGAGGAGATGCCAACGGTATCAAATGAGCCTTATTTACTGGAGTCTGATAGCTCTGTCCAACCCCTGAGCACAAACATGTCATGTAATTACACTAAAGGAACGACTTGTATGTTATAGTGAAATGTATATTTGCATTTGCAACTCCTTGTTAGTGTGCTCTAAATGAATCTACCAAATGCCTCTGAAATATACAGTGCTTTGCAAGAGGATTCAAACCCTGAACAAAACTGATTTTATTGAAATATACATATTACATTGATGTTCTGTTGAATTTGGTTTACATTAATTTTGTGACAACAAATGATGGTGGCAACATCATGCTGCAGGGATGCTTTTAATCAACATCTTGTTAAAAAGGAATAAAGTATAAAATGTATCAAAACATTGCAAAAAAAAAAATACTGATTTATATTACATTATTTAACCTTAAAATGTCAATTTATATATATATATATATATATATATATATATATATATATATATATATATATATATATATATATATATATATATATATATATATATATATATATATTAGAGCTTTAAAAGTTTTGTTTTGTTGGATTATATTTGTGGGTTAATTTTGTATGCACAATGCCTGAGGTATAATTTTTTTCTGATCAAAACATTGAATAATAAAGTTATGTAGTTACTAAGTAAGTTTGAGTGGTGTGCTGGATTTCAGATTTTTTTTCCTTTCTGTCTTTATTCTTATCTGATGCACCTGTACTGTTTTCATTGTGCAAGGTATTTTATATTTTTAGAGCCTTAAAATTAAATATCACAGATAATCATAAGGGTCTAAACACTTTCACACAATACATTTATTTATTGGTGATGGAGTCTTGAGATCCAACAACAAAATCATAAATAAATACAGTAGCTATATGTGCAAGAATGTCCCTTAAATTGATTTCTGAACAAAAAAGGGAGATTTTTAAATATTTAACATAGCAAACTATAAACGAACACATTTTATCAAAGGGTTTGCAATTACGGATTAGTTAAGACCTATACTGTATATCGAAGCACCATATACCCACTAGGATTTGCCACAGTGTTTACTGTAAGTACTCCAAACCAAACATCTCTCCCCATAGATCTTAAAGTATGCTGCAAAATAGAGCAACTGAATATTCATGTGATGCCTCATCTTGCAACAGAGGAATATATGCAAAGTTAGCCCTTCATTAATGGAGGCAAGGCCCAGTATTCTCATGATAGTTTGCTGAGAGCTCTAGAGATACAATACCGCAACTTCATCCAGATGTATGTTATTAATTTCCCAAGAAGATGAAAAGAGCTGGTGTTCATGCCTCTTCCCTTCATATTGCCGGGATTAAAGATTTGTCTGATTGCGAATCTCTCTCAAAGTGCTGCGATGCAGAAAGTTTTGATGTCGGAATTCTTCTTTTAACCTATGTTTTTATATACATTTTAATGAATAACAAATCGTCTTCATTAGGGTGATGCATTTCATGCAACAAGACATTTAAGAAACATCTGAAAGCTTCAATGATCAATCCCTTTTTTCTTGACCAAGGACTTACTGGCCCTTTTATTGGAAACAACATGACTTCTTGGTAATGGAGCAATTCACTTCATTTCGTTGTATTTAATTAGCAATTACACTCATAGAAAGATTTTGCCCTTCTGATGAACTGCAGGAGTAATAAGAAATTACCCTCAGACGCAATGATGAAAACCACAGTAATGACTGACAAACTCCTTGGTGGTTTACATTTGCGTATAAATAAGTAATTATGGCTTCCAGGCCCGTCCTCTCCTGAGTAACTGCACACAATGGCAGACACTTGTTCTGCTGTAAAAGTCCCTTTTTAATGGGAAAGTTTCGAAAATGAAAATTCTGTAATCATTTATTCACCCTCATGTCGTTCCATGAATTTCTTTGTTCTGTAGAACATAAAAAGAGATGTAGTTGGTCACACTTTTAATGTAATTACAATGAATGGTAGCTGCAAAAACACCATGAAAGTATCACAGACGTAATCCATACAGCTTGTGCACTGTATGTCAAGTCATACGATAGATTTGGTTAAGAAAAAGACTAATTGAAGTCATCATTTATTTATAGTCCTCTCCTCCAGTGGGCTTGTAGCCATTGCAGCAAGATCACTGACTCAACTTGACAGCCCAATATCACCGGTTTAATGAACGGGATCGAACAATTCATTGAAAGGTTTGACTCAAAAGGACAATTCATTGATGAAACAGACATTGCAAAATATGTGCAGTATGTTTTGTGTGCTAAATAATACAAATATATTATGTATTCAGTGACGTTTCCAGGGCTTTTTCTAAACCCAGTCAAAGCATAATAATAATTTGTAAGGAATCTAGCTGTAATGAGGCAGTCTGAAGTGTCCTGGAGCGCTGTGTACTAGTTAGCATCTTTAATTACAGTATTTTGACTTCATTTTTAAAGTGGGTTAAGACTACTTCTCAATGGCCCATTTCACAGCACACACAGATACACATACACGTGTTAACATTAAAGGCTTCATACTGCCCACAAGAGCACGACTCAAAGGTTACTTTGGGTTGGAAGTTACCCTATTTAAAACGTCAGCTGCTAATCATTTTCAAACATTTAAAACAGGGCAGGGTTAACCTTACAGTAGAATCCAACACTATTACTGTCAACACTTAGACTTTCCAAATCACTCATCACTTGAATTAAGATTATAATCATTTAATTTTAAAGAACAGCCAACACAAAATCAGACTTTAGCACTTGTTTCTTTTTACTTTGAGATCGTTGTAAGGTTAAATACAAATTTAAAATCATAACAAGAAATAGCTAAATAGCTACGATACTGTTTTGAAATCAAATCTGTGCATAGAGCAGAAACGACATGTAATGCTGGCATCTAACAATGTTAATCTTAAAAAATAAAGCCTTTACATAAACACAAATAGGAAATAAATGAGGTAATAAAAAGCATAAGCATGTGTCATATTTCGTGTCTTAAACTCCTGAAACATTGGTGTCTCATATTTTAGAGCAGTCAACCAAAAATAGGTAAAGTAACAAATGAATTTTATTCAACATATCGTTGCTTTGTACAGAAAATATTTAGATATTAGGTTTAACATTCTCATCAGTAACTGTAATTTAGTTCATTATTTTTTTTTCATTTAATGGATTACAGTTACATTTATTTTGTAATTAAATTCCATAACACTGTTACATGTAACTAGTAACTCCCCAACACTGCAAGTATCACAAAGGCAAATTGGCATAGGAAACATGCTAGGTAGCTCACCTGGTAGCATTGCAATTGCGATGCAAAGCTGTTGTCTATTATCCCATGAAACATGAGCCAGTGTAAAAGAGCTTAAAGACTTGAAAAACCAAGCTAAAATGGTATGGTTATGTTTTTGTCCTGTGTTTGCTTTTGTCAACACTATCAGTTTAGGGTTTTAGGGAAGGATTTAGTGCAGGTGGTATGTTATCTTCAAATGTGACAGAACATTAACCTTTATAAATATTACGTTGGGCTACTCAATAAACATTTAATTTCTGAATTGCTAAAATACATACAGCAACCAACACAATAAAGCATCGCCAAATTCGCATTCATCTGCATCTGATAAAACTGAATGTGCTTTTATCACCACTTATGGACATTTTACTTTGAAAGTGGAGAAATGTTGCCGTAGGCATGTTTTTCCAATGAAAACTGGCTTGTGCTGTTCTAAAAGAGAACTCTTGCAGCCAAACATTCCTCAATTCCTTTGTTATTTAGTTACTGCAGTATTTGCCATATGAAATAGAGACCAATTTCTCGAGCGCAGCGATCAAACAGGGAGCTGGTCGAGACTCGCTCTAATTGGACACGTGCAACCCACAAATTAATGCGCTGAGAATTTTGTTCTGGTCTCATGACCCACTTGTTGACAACGCAGCATGACAAAGGTGCTTCAGAGGGAACCTTTTAAGAACAGCAGAGTGGCAGTTGAGACAATGCACCAAGTTACTAGCCTTTGATATCTGCCCATAATTATAATAATATATATATTTTTTTTTTTATCGCAGCTTCTCCAGTTGCGCATTTGTTTTTATCTCTGGTATATAGGCTCCAATGTTTGGATCTCTGAGAGCTCTAGGTACTTTCCAAGCAGAGAATGATTCACGTTATCTTTAATAACGTTTGATTTGATTACGGTCACACTTTCCCTGTTATATCTTCTGGTCAGACTCACCTGTGCACCCTTCCGCACCTAATTGGAGTGTCAAAGTAGTTAATTTCTGTCACAGTACATGCTGTAGATGCCACTGTTTACTTCCCGTACTCTTTCTGACTCACTCCACTTTGTTGCTTATGAATTAGAGGGATTGTGAGACTAACTGCGAGCCCGTGCGTGCATACCGTGTTTGCTGAGCAAGGCAGATTCCCGCGGCGAGCTCTCGGCGAGGGTTCCTCTGCAAGCGTGACTTGGCCGAGATAGAGCAGCTTGATCGGGCAATGACTGCAGGCACTCTTTCTGCTCCAAGCTCAGGCCATTGCTTTTACTGGGATGAGATAGCAGGACAATTTACATAATAATAAGATAATTTGTCCTTCTGTCACAGTTCCAAAGAGGGAAAAAACAAACATTAATTAGTCCACTATCCATGGTGGCAGAACTGCAGGCTAAGAATGAAGTGTGGGGCTTCGGTTTGGTAAAAGAAGCAATGATACACTACGAGAATAACATCCGTAACTCCAGTCATTAAAAGCTATTCTTATATTAGCAGCATGAGACATTATCTAGCTCTAAACGAGGGCCGCCAGTGGCTAGGACATTTTCTTAGAGGGTAAACGCATATGATCGGGGCTAGTGGAGCCAGAGAGAATGCTAATATGGGAAAGAACAGATGCATGAATCATTAAAGCAGTAAGGCTAATGATGGGAGCCAGTGTGTCTAGTAATTATCAGCCTCCCACAGACTCCCAGGTAATGGAGCCTTCTCCACAGCCATATTAATACCATCGTGATGTCTTCAGCGCATGTCCAACGGCACCGTTCAGGGGCTGCCCGAGGCTTGGCGTATTTTGGGTTTGGTGCCAGGCCATATTCAAGAGACCTAAAAAAATTCACCTTTGGGTTGACAGAGACATACTTTGATCTCGACAGCACTGCCCAATGTCACTATCCTCTGATGTCTATCAGAGTTTTGGGGTCTTTTTGTGTCCTTTTTGATCTTTTGGTTGCTCTTGTATATAAACTAATTTAATCATGAATTTGATTTTTAAAATGATCCTTAGAAAGTTCAGCTGAAATTTGAACATTATGGAATGAAATTTATTTTAAAATCCACTTTCTTTTTTATTCAAATCCAAAAGCAATTCTGCATCCTGTTTGCTAACTCAGTTCAAATTCAGCAAAATGATATAGACATAAAATAAACTCATCATCTCCACCAGTAAGGAGGTATATACAGTACATGACACTGTTTTCAACTAAAAACTGAAATCTTTTTTATGCGTTTTGGTCTTTCATGTACACAACAACAGCATTTTGGGGGCCAGAAAATACTAACTATGCATAACGTTTTTGTGTTTTTAATTGTTGTCACAGATCTGTGTGAAAGGGGATTGTTTTGACGTTGTCTATACCCAAAACCTTGTAAACATACCCTAATATAATGTCCTAAATGATCTTTACCATGGAGATAAGATATTTATTATTTGAAGTCAGAATCAAGCATACTAGACAGCCACATAATAAGATTAATTAATAATTTATCATTCAATAAATTTGATTAAATTAATCTCTAGTTTCAACAAATCAGTGTCATAAATGGTTTATAGCAGAGACTGACGCGCCCTCAATACGTGCAACCTAACTTCTCTAATGGGCTGGAAACCAGTGAACCGTCATTCCAGATAATTGTTACCTAATCCACTTTTTAGGAGTACAGAGCTCTGAAGTTTGTTGACAGCATTCACTCTCAATTCCAGTTCATTTCCCAAAATTGATTGCACATCACAGCATTGATCGCATGTTGGAATTATTTCAGACTGCTATTGAGTTCATTAATGTAGCTCTTTAAAAGCATCTGCTAAACTGCACCCGACAGCTTTCCAATTAGCCACACTCAAAGTTCATACAGCCAGAAACGCTTTATGATGCGAGGCCATCCGTTCTGTATCTATGTTTTTAAATCCAGAATGGGAACTTCTTTCAAGCAAGACTCAAAGTTCCTCAGTTCAATTGCGGTCGTGGAGGTGAAATTACATTGACATTGCTTTGGTGAATCATTCCATTGGTTTAGTGATGGCAGTGCTGTGGCTGAATTACATTAAAACAGAGAGGAATAGAGAAAATCATTTGTTTTTAATCCCCTTCACCATCACCCTTGATCTTTTCGTCACACTCGCGGCAATTTCACCTGCGCTGCGACAGAGCTGGGATCACCAGGGACCCGTCAGTCAGAAAGCCCTACTTTTCCCAGAATGCACTTCACACCTGAACTCCGAAACCTCTCGCAACATGACTCTGCATCTTAAGTGTGTGCTTAACCTTTAGTCACCCCAACCACCACACATCCACACCCCACTGGCCAGCAAACCTCATGATACCCATTTAAATATTATTTGAAGTGGGGAAAAATATCCCAGCCATTGTGGTTAATTTATGATAATCCCGTTTTAGTGGCTCACTTTATATACCTTTGACATTAAAGTCAACATGGAAGCAGTAATTATTCTATTTACTTTCTCAATGCATGTTCCCGGTCTTACTGTGAATCATTTATCTGTTCAGGTTACTCAAAGAAAAAAAAAAATAGGCTATTATAGACCTTTGATGTTAAAGTCAACATGAAACCAGAAATGATCCTGTTCACCTCCCTAATGCACAATCCTGGTCTTACTATGAATGATTCATCAATGCATGTCATTTTACAGGAAAACCATTTAAGCCATTGTGTTCATCTATAGTCTAATATACAGTTTTAGCAATGCATACTTTGGATACATAGTTTTTCGACTACTTTTCATGATACAATCAATCCAATCCTTTACTACTTTTTCACATCACAATCACATTATGGAAATAAAATGGGCTGCAATAATATTTGACTGGTCACAAATAATATATGACACCTCACAGGTTTTGCACACCGCATGCATCCAAAATAGTGAATCTAATGGCAAAAAAAGGCAAAAGTTAATTTCAAGAATAGCATAGTTTGATGATAAAAATGTTTCTTTTTTCTTTAGTTTTTTTTTTTAGCATTACATGCTATGGGCTAAACAGGGCCGAACATTGATTTAGTTTTGAGAAAAATCCATATATATCAGCATTTGCAAAAGTTTTTTGAAGATTTAAAGAGAAACTAATTTCTCTGTTCTAAATGAGGCTTCTTCCAGCAATTTCTGGGCATTTAGTTATGCTAATTACACACATCTTGCATGAAGTTTTAATTTGCATTTCTTATTTCAATCAGGCATAGCAACAGGTGTTATTTTTCATGGGTAAGGTGTTTTTTCTTCAGAGCTTTCCCCAAGCGTAATCGTATGAATCAAACTCTTTGATTCCACAATGCTTCATTAACCGACATCATCTGACACATTGCGCACATTCATAAGTAAATGCATGAGAGAAAAAAAAATCACAGCTGGCACACCACTAGCTTTCCCTTGTGATTTTCTGCTGGAATCAATGCTGACGGAAAAACAATGGCACATTTAAACTATTCTGCAAGTATAATTAACTGAAAACCAGACAGATTGGTCCCATTTACTTGACTCATCTGTTTAGCACATTTAGAACTTCTGAGCTGATGTTCTGTATACATTTTAAGAAATCTATCTGGCATAACAACTAACCTGACAACATTTTTCAGCAACCACTGGATTTCCACAGGATTATACCATACTGGGTGATTTTCACAGCTGGTTGAAGTAGTAGTAGCAAAAATTATAGGTTCCTCTTATTCACAGTGATTTGACAGGATATAAATGATTCATGATATAAAGGTTCAGATAGGCTGTTTTTGAGCTCTATTAATAATTCCCAAGAGCTGAACCATCTCTTTTATAGCATTATGGAAATACAACAGACGGCCTGTAAGAAAATGTCACCTACAATTTTACAGAAGTGATTACAACTGCCATCACCTTGGACTTTTTCAGTGGGAAAAAAATACCATGTAATTGAGCATGAATCATAACTATTTAAAAGAAAGCAAATAAATGGAGCTGGAAACTCCATTCCGTTGAAGAGGCAGAAAAGTGCTGAATATCAGCAGTATTCCCAATGAGTTGCATGGCAGATTCCCTCTCTGATAAATATGCAGGGCGTCAGCACTTATGAAAGAGTTAGGCTGATGGGATGGAAGTGTAGATAGCCTATTAAACTGTAAATATTTACCCCACTTCTGAATAAAAATACTCTGCTTTCCCCCGGGGTCTCAACATGTCCTCTTTTTGGCAGATTGGCTGGCTTTGGAGATGTTTTTGTTTCTGGAGTGAATGCATGGAGGAGAGCAAATGCAGAACTTTTTAGAAAAAAAAGAGGTTGGAACATGGAATGCTTTTAGCTACCAGATTAACACTTGGATTTGATTTGGAAATTAATTATTTATATTTATGACAGAAGTTTTATGTAGCAACTTAAAAAGGAAGATTACAGGCCCAAACAAAATAATATTTCTGCAGAATTTGATCAAAAGTGTCTAACAAAAGTTCTACATATTACATTCTATGTTGTTTGTTAATTTGGCTTCATATGCTGCACTTAAGAACCGCATTTTATTATTCTACTACATAGCAGTCCCTGTACCTGTAAAGTTCTAGTAGATAGGTGTAAATCATTTTTAATATAAATAATCAGATTCATTGTTTGAGTGTGTATTTGTCAGACCAATGTTGCTGTTTTGTTGTGTTTTCTCCCCATGTGCTCCGTGACCTAGTTTCTCCCTTGTCTCTCATATTTGATTCACCTGTGTCTTGTTAAATAACTTGTTTGATTGTGTGTATATATAGTGGTTTCTGTTCCTGGTTTTATAATGAAAATATAAAATGTTCCTCTCCTACAGTATATGGCTTCCAAGACCTTCTTAGCCCTCTCCATTGAGATTTCCACTCTGCTATAGAAGCTCTGTGCTGAGATCGGTCAACTGTGAATTATTTTGTTGTCTTTGCTTTAATACTATCTACAAATATGAAATAAGGTGTTTACAGCAGGAATGCCATTGTGACAAAGTTTTTTTTTTTTTTATATTATTATTTTTATCCTGCATAAAAGGTGTGTGTTTCATATCATCTGGAATTAGCAAATATGCTGGTGCTCACTTAAGCTTTCACTGTTTCCATCCCACCTTAACATTATAGCCGAAAGCATCCATGCATACTGTGCCTATATGGTACAGTCACTTTGAAAATCAAGTAGCATAGACATACACCTGAGTCGAACAAATTATTGAAAAAGAAAAAAAAAAATTAGTAGATAATTGATAGCTAAATGATTCCATCAATTGGTTGTTCAATTCATGGAGGCTGATCTACATGTGAGCTTGCAGTTGATTATGGGGTGGGGGGTTGGGGGGGTTAATAATTGTGAAATATAGTAATATGCTTATAAGCTTAGCAACATGCTAACACCAGACTCAGTTGGAATTAATTTTTAACATCAGCCTTGTAATTTTGTTTTAACCACAGACTATGAGGCTAATGTTCTGTAGCGCTCTTTTAATTAAAAATAATTAAGTCATTATATTAAACTAACAGAAAAACTGAAGATGAGAAATAAAAAAAGCCATAGCGCAGCCCGCAGCCCCCCCCCCCCACACACAAAAAAAAAACTCTTTCCATTAACAAGTTTGATTAGTCTGAATTGTTTATGGTTATCCTAGACAGGGGCATTAATAGGACATATTAAGGGTCTTTGGAAATGAGCTCTAAGTAGTATAGTGATTTGATGGAGGATGGGAGTAAAGGTGATAAAGCAGCAAATAAAGCGAAAGTGAATGTAAGGAGGCTCTCATCTTCTTACACACATATACGCCATACAGGACTGATGCTATGAAACAAGTCTTTATTGACCACACTGGTATTTATGATGGCTTAGGGTGGGTGTTTGCCGAAGAGATAGATGAAGTTCCGCAGATGACAGACGGGGTTGGGGGTGCAAGATGAATTCTATTTATCGATGTGTAAATCAAAGAACAGGCTGTCAGCACGGCTGAAGGGAATGTGGCAAAGGGCTGTAGCCGGATATTATGATGAGAGGCCAAAACAAACCAAGGGAAGCTGGCATAATACAGCATACAGACATATCACGCATGAAAGTGCTAGAAGGCATAAACAAGCTCGTGTGGTACATTATGTTACATCACCCGTGTGCATTCCATGCAAACATCACGACTGGTTTTGCACAAGGGCAAATTAACATGTCTACTGATGTTCAAAACAGCAACTTTTCCTCAAGTTTTGCTTAAGGAGAATAACCCTAAGCAAAACTCGCACCAAATGGTTTACTTGCAGGGTTTGGCCATATTGACACTCACTTCAGAGGAAATGTAGTCGGCTCTTTCTCGTGTTTTGCATGCATAACAGAGATTGTCTCTATAATCGCATTTCTCCCGTAGGCACTTCTCTCCTAATACAAAGTCAAAATAGATTTTTTTTTTTCACATATACTGTATAGATTGAGTCTTAAGCCATACATCTTCCTAGTGTCATCCAGGTCCCAATTTAGCTAACTGAAGCATATATTGTATTGCTTTCGTCTCCGAGGCCTGAGGGACGTTTTATAATAAGCATTTTGTTACAGAAAATGTATGCATAATTTTATTGCTTGTATTTGACAAAAATGCTGTAAAACTTATATTATGTCTTTGTGGGCCAGATTTCTGTTTACATGAATTATCTACTACTATTAGACACTTACTATGACAAATTAGAATTGAATAATATATCCGACAATACAATGTAATTGCAATGAATTATCTATAAGTAACATTAGATCTGGGTTTCTCTTCTTTATTCACTATTTGATGAAACAGCTGAGATTTTTACACAAAACTGAATCTTTTTTACTTTAATTTTGGGGGTCTAACTACAAAAACATTTTTTTTTTATTCTTTTTTCTTTTCTTTTTTTTTTTTTTTTAGGTGTTCCTGGTCAAAAATGAGCAGCCAACAAAATAGTTGTAAATAACTATTTATCCAGTATTCTAACCAATTTTTTTTTTTTAATCATCTGATTTTCTTTCTTTCTTTTCAATTAGCACAGGTTTTGTATTTCTTTTTTAAATTGATTAGTCATAGGCCTCACTGGTCTAAGCATATGCACCTTATATACTAATTATATATATATTACAATTAAAATGGTTATTTGACATGTTATTAGGACTTCAATCCTACCCCAGTCAAGTAGTACTGGTATGACTAGTAAATAGCTGCCAGGAGGCCTAACCAAGTTGGCTGCCGAGTGAACTCATTGGCTTAAAAAGAGCTTTAGCTTTACTCAAGCTGGATTCTGATCCTTTCTGTCGATCTTCATCAGTCTGTTGCTCTGGTCTGATCCCTCCAGGCCATGATCTGGGCTCAACATGATCAGTCTTTCATGTTCAGCTGCTTTGGTCTGAGGATCGGACGAGTTACAGGAGAGATCAATGGGTGGCTGTAAATCCTCCAGCCATTGTAATGGCTATTGATTTAATGCTCAGTGGCTGTGCTATCTGCTGCATGGCAAAACCACAAACAAACTCTCTCATATGTGCCACTGATGTGCCCTGGGGTGAGATCCTCTCCGCTTTAAGCACTCACTCTGTCTCTTACAGACACAGCATCACATTAGTCTGTTCTATAAACTGATTGGTCACTGAACCCCACTAGAGCCAAAGGACTATAGAGTCTCTTGGATAATTACCCAAAAAAAGTGGTTGGTGCCGATGGCCACATACAGTAGGTAACGCATGTAGTGAAGTTGCGCTTCGGGCATCCCAAGTTCAAGTCCCGGCTCACGGACCTTTCCTGATCCTCACCCTCTCTCTCTCACCCACTTAGCGTCCTGTCGACCTACTGTCCTATCTAATAAAAGGCATACAACTTGAAAAAAAGTCCATTTTGCTTGCCTGAGGACAGTTTCCATCTCAATTTCTGAAATTAATTAGAGCGATCTTGAATTTAGAATTATTATTTAATTGTATTGTGGTTTCAGTAATGACGTTATGTTGGCAGCTGGATACCAGTTGATTTCCCCAAGCATTCAAGTATTAAAGAGCTGTAAGGCAGATTGTTCAATAAATAATGACGATAGAAAAACACGAAGGAAAGAATGATAGATGCCACAAAAGCTGTTTCTCAGTGACTAAACTTTGAGAAAGCACATATCCACAAATTGTTGTTTTCCCTCTTTTGTTGGTTTCAAAAATATAACCTTACAAACTAAATTAACAAATATATATAGTAATAGCTTTCAGGCAAAAACAATCGTTTGATCTGTCACCTTTGACATTTGACATTGCTTTTTGTTGGTTTTCTCATATATTGTTTTTGTTTGTTTGCTTTTTTATGCAAAAATGATGTTCTTCCTTGGTATTTTTTTCTAGTTTTCTAGAAAAATATATACATTTACTTACATATACTTGAAGCTGAAAAAAATAAAAAAAACTACTGACCCTAAAATTTTTGAATAGTAGTGTATCTATAGAAATGATTTACATTTTGTTTAGTTGACAGTATACAAATTTAAAATGTGGTAAATGTAAAAGTAGCCCAGTGGAAAAAGCTCATTGCACTATAATATCAGAACATGCCAATATACATATTCAGAAGAGAGATTTTCAAGCTAGAAGCCCCTAATAAAGCACCATCTCTCAATAAATCAGACTTACTGTGTCTGTATTTGATGAACTCATAAACATTTTTCCTTCCTGACATACTTATATATCTACATTATGTCCCTGAGCTGCGGAGGCTGCTACATTCATGTTTTATGAAGGGTTCAAACCCTCCGCCTGCGGTAAACTCTTCATTTTTTCACTCTATCTATATCTGGCACAGACGGTTAGATGGCTTTTGTGTTCTTACACCTTTGAAAGAAGATGAAAGCCAGGTGTCACCCCTGTGTACCAGACACCTCAGCTTCATTAAGTAGTCTGATGCATCTTCCCACTCGCACACACCATTCAGATCTCCAGACATCCCTCAAAGTCCTGCCCTGACGACCCTCTGCCCCCCCCCCCCGCCTGCAACACAAGGCAAAGAGAAAAGACACAATTTAGCCAATTAAAAAAAAAAAAATACATACCAAGGCGATTCTTGTAAAACTCTCTGTAGTTCTGCACTGTGGATCCTTAGCAAGGTCCCATCGTACATCAGAGTCCTCAAGGGTAAAATGGTTTGCTCTACCTCCGTGAAGGATGGCTCAAGTCTCTTTCCAGCCGAGTACCTTTTGAAGGCATCACGGCAACTCCTTCTCTAATGGCCTCCTGTCTAAATGAGCAGTGGCGGAGTGTGCAGCGGTGCTGCACTGACCCTGTCACCATCCATTAGGCACTGTGTCTTTGGAAGCACTGTCAGTCTGTGCCACACTCTCATTTGGGACACAACGGTATCATGTTCATCCCAGATGGAAGCTGCTGTTTTGTAATAAGTAAAGAGTGTTGGGACTGGTTTGGATGTGTACAGGAAGAATGACTTTGCCGATCCATCTGCAGCACATTAGCAAAACACCAACAGGAGCTCTCACACAGACAGCCAACTGTGAATTCTGGGTTGCCACACTTGAGTAGTTCCATTGATAACGGACATAAATTATAAAGTGGTTATTGGAGAAACTATTACAGACTGCACTTGTTCATCATCAAATTTATTTACATTAGGAAAGGGACCGCATTTATATCAAAATGGTTAATAATTTAAGAATCCCAGCAGCCTGATCTCATAATGATATGTAGGTATTTGCATGTAGTGATTACATTAAATCATATTTTCTGAATGTTTTTATTACCTGGATGATTAAGATGATTAAGTCTACACAGAGTGTTTACACACACATTGTTTTGTGGAATATACTCTGAAACAACCAATATGGATGTACAGTATTGACTCATCTAAAATGTAAACATAGTTTTTGATCAGATAATAACTGATTGCAGAATTGATTCATTTTAAAGTTTTGGATAAAATGATGGATTCCTCGGCAAGGAGTTGAATGCAACACCTGACATCACAGAGAACAGAATCAACGTTTATGTAAAATCAGGTAGATTTATTAACATACAGTATTTAATTACATTAAAATCAAATTTGTATTCCATTAATTCAATATCCTATTAAGCAAAAAATATTTTGTGGTCCCACTTTATATTAAGAAGCCTTAACTACTGTGTACTACTTACATTTAAACTAATCATTTGGTACAGTGCACTTATTGTGTGCATAACTGTTTTTACATTGTACTTATATAAAAAAAAAAAAAAAAAAAAAAAACTACATTTATGATGAGATTGACCCTATCCCTAACCCTAACCCTGACCCATCCCTTACATCTTAACCCACCCTTAAACCTACCCATAACATCAAACCTGTCTCATTAGCTGGAAAGGTGTTTTGCAATACAATATGAATGAAATCAGTACATTGTACTTATTTTTGATGTAAGTACACAGTAGTTTAGGCCACTTAATATAAAGTGGGACCGGTTTTGTAAACACTTGTGATCATTTGTAAAATGCTTACATTTTAGATGCAATCAATATATTAGTATCAAACTTTTTTATACTGTATATACACCATTGTGCTTATGGATATCTAGACAACTTGGCAGCAAGGTTACTATTGAAATAAACTGAAAGTAATACTAAAACCATAAAAAACATTTTGACTTGTATGTTAAACATTAGTAGAAATAAAATATACAGATATTATTATTTAAATTAAAAACTTTGTTTACTAAAATAACTTAAACTATAAAGTAATAAATACAAATTATACAGACATTTTAAAGAAGATAGAATAAAAATGACAAAAACCCACAACAAAATTACTTAGAAATTCTAACAAATAAATATGTTTTAAATTAAAATGAAAACAGAAAATATAAAAATAATGTCAAATTAAAAATATAAAGAAAAACTATAATACTATATCATTATAGTATTTCAAGTACTTCAAACAAAGTCTTTTAAAGATTTAATTTAAAGTTCATGCAAGCTGATTTGGAAGATTTCCACTTTCTTTCCAAGCTGACTGATTAAAAATTAAATAGATAAAAAATCCTGTGTGCACTTAATCAGAGTTGTATACAAATCAGCCAATCAGATTAGAGCTTGCCAGATCAGAAAGTACTTTCCAGTTTTGTCTACAAATGCATAAAACTTTCTGTGAACAGACTGTGTGTGAAGCTGTGGCCCCAAAAGATGTTTTTGTCAAACAAAAATGTAGTTTACTCCCTTATTTTATACTGTCCAATAATAATAATAATAATAGTATATATGTATATGTATGTATGTATGTATACCCTATATAGTAAAATACAGAGTTGTTAACTAGGTTATACTATATTCTCACATGTGTGTTAGGTATGTAACAATGCTGCATATAAAAAATAAAGGGAAAAAGTTTCAGTTTTGAAACTGTACTTGCAGGGCTGATTCTGTGACACTTCTTCTATGCAGCACCTCTTTTCATATGAAGTGAGAAAACTGCAACCTATTAATATTGATGGCAAAGAGAAAATGCGACACTTGGACCCATCTGCATCATCTAATTATTAAAATATTCATCAGAGAACTCCAGGTAGCGAAGAACCCACCCACACCAGCTCTTGGCTTGTCACTGGTTGACCTTCTTGATAAAAGCATAATAAGAACCTTGAATTTCAGCTACATGAGTCTCAGCTCATTTAGAGCACACATCAGACATCAGGGAAATGGACCCGGCGAGTCTGTGTGTCTGCGTTTCCTCAGTTGTAAACCGCAATTCTGGACTAGATGAGGAGGCCGAAGGTAATGGAGAGAAAATCCTTTTAGAAATCGTCATGCTCTGTACAGCGTCTAGATTAGGATTCTGCTTATAATCCTAATGAAAATTGGTGTTGGAAATGACTTTCTTAATCAGCTAATACTGCGGCCTGTGCCGGCTTCTTTAGTTTGCCCAAAAGCTCATGTTATCTTGCACACCTAGCTTGTTTACAGCTTTCCAAATGTAATTGAGACCACACCAATTGGCTGGTAGTAACTTGGCATTGAAAGGCAAAATCCTCTCATGTTATGAACTGCTTAGTAAAACTGGGTTCAGATCTCTGCAGGGAGCTGCTAATCATTACTTGGGTTTGATTTTTCCCAATTTCGATCCTAACTTTCACAGGTTTGGAAAGCAACAGAAAGAATGACCTACTTGGCTAGGCTGTTCTGCCTTGTATAAATGGCATGCATTACAAAAATGTCTTCCATTTTCTCTAGCACACCGCCAAGTACACAGAAGTACAGAGGTCAGACATTTGCTTGAGTCGGAGTCATTAGACTAGTTTTTCAAAGTGTGGCTTGATACATTCCAGTAGTCAAAATTATATTTTTTTTTCTCGGTGTAAGTACTCAAGTACAGACAAAATGGCCTTGAACATTCTTCATTTTCCATTCATACAGACATTCACACAGCGGCAGTCATTTTTAAATACGTAAAAATGTATTACAAAACATTCTCTAATGCAGAACATCCATAAGTTTGAAAAACACTAACATGTTCACCTTACTTAGAGAATCAAAATGCAGCCTGTTCAACTTTATGTCAGGATCCCAGTGCATACAGTGACACAAAAAGCGTGTTTATCTCTTAATTGGTGGAATGAGAACCATCTGCTCCATTGTGCTGGCCTGTCTCCGCATTTCCACTCTCATATTTTGCCTCAATCGTTCCAGCTGCCCCCGCAGTACAGCCTCCCTCGCCCTCAGCTCATCCAGAGCTGTCGATGCCTGGAGCTTCCCAGCTGTCACTTCCAGGCCAGGTTCTCCGGTGTGTAACCTGTGCGGTGGCTTTGTGGGCTGTGGATCTGGAGACATGGCAAAAAGCCTCTTGATGTGACTGCGGAGGTGTTAGTAAAACGGAGACCCTCTAAATAGCCGGAAACCTTCTTCTCCACCTCCATTCTCTGACTTTCAGAGAGCCGAGAAGCCCCTTGACGTCCCCCCTAATGAGAACGAAAGCTTGCTAAGACTGATGATTTCAACAGACTGGAATACTAATCAAACATCAAATGGGTACTAATATCAAAAAGAAAGGTATTGCAGAAACCCTTATGATCAGGTACATGGGAGTAGAAATGTCAGTGTATATCTCTTGCATCACTAGGAATGTGTTTAGAAAAGATGTGAAGAAATTTCAGTCTGAGATACTCAGAATAAGACCTCAGCTATGGCAGGCGGTCATTTATCATAACAGGTTAGATCTGTGGATGTATCACATCACAAAGACCACCTAATTATCCACCGCACCAACCACATGGACTTTTCATTCAATAAAGTGTAATTTATTCAAGTAATAAAAGAATGCAATGATGAGATGACCTAGTTTTTATAATTATTTAAGTACCTTCCTCGAACATTACAGAGATATTAAAACATCTCTGGAATCTGCTGGAAGAACCTTTGGACAGGTAATAAAGCATGAGGAGGAAAGTTCCACATGCACAGAACAACTGGGGAATTGGTGCCTATGCAAACTCAAAGAAAAGAAATACTAATAATGATGATGATTATTATCAATTTTATTATGGTCATTATGGTATTTACTGTAGATGACTGTTTATTATTATGTTACTATAATAATTAAAAATAAGTTATTATTATAAATGATAATAATAATATTGTTACTATTATTTATAATACTAATAAGTCAGTAAACAATTATCTTAAATACTACAATAATTATTAGTATTATTAACATAATAATATTTTTTATATAATATCTTCTTTGTCACAGTTTCTTTTTTATGTACAGATACTGTTGCTTTGCCAATATTAGATGTAAAATAAAAGAATACTTTGAAAAACTCTAAACTGGAAGGTAACAGGAAATAAAGGGGATGTGATGAACATATCAATGTGGACTGAGTTTATATAAATCTTAAAACTTAGACTGTCAACATGTCAAAGCACTAACTGACAGCGCTTGAATTTAAAAACTTTATAAACTTCAGGCAGTGAAATCCTAACCTTATTATAAGTTGAAGCCTCCCCTTTGGCACTTATGTTGGTGGATCTTACCTGCTGGCTGGTCATTACCTCCGAGGTGAGTGTGAGAGTGGACTGCTCTATTCTTCTGGCTCTCAGTTCTCTCTGCAGCCTTAGCAACATCTTGTCAAGCCGTTTGACTGCTCTCCTGGTCTCGTCTCCGTGGGGACACCTCACCGTGACAGCCCGCTCCCTTGGTGGCCAATCGGCAGGATCGACCGAGGACGCATCAGCGAGGGAGCTGTCGATCACGCTGTCCTGCACAGAGACAAAGGCATAAGTCAAACAGGTCTGTCAAGACCCCCTTCTGAGACAATTGAGATGCATTGTGCTCAAGCCATGTCAGCGAACCCTGCTAAAAGAATTATATAGTCTTTAGATTCATTTACTAAAGAGCTATTAGTTAACTTTGTTTTCTCCTAGTTCTCATTTGCAGTCAGAACATGCATTCTGTGTAGTTTTTGTAAGGTTTCTCTTTAATGTGCAATCAACCACAATTTAACTTATTTTCTTAGGAAAATTAGATGTGCTTGGTTAGCTATGCGAAAAATTTAAAAGGGTGTTTTTAGACCTACACATTATGTTGTTTATTTTGTCCTGAAACACACTAAACTGAAGTTGAACAGTTTTTGGACAGTTTCTCAGTATTTACCAGATAAAAAAAAAAAAATTGCTGTTAAAACATTATAGGTTAAGAGCCAAACACACAACATCACAAACATTGATAAAGCAAAAAAGTACTTGAAAAATCTAATAAAAAGACAATGTAAATAAAGATACAATAAAATCCCATGAAGTTCTGTAAATGACATTCACATTAAAAGTGACTGTCATAATATGAACAATCCATTTCAAGTTTATTGCAGGATGCATATATGAATACAAATATTTCATTTGAAACTGGGGACAATGAGTATATTATGTAATTTGCAGTGCTTCACGAGAGTGGGTGGTTGCTGAAGAGGTGTTTTTTTTTTTTTAGCTCGCTGTGTTTCTTTGATTGCTGGATATTATAATGGGAAAAATAGCTAAAAATTATTTAAAAAAGAAAATGAATGGGATTTTTATCTCCAGAACCGACTGTTTTGTTTATAAAGTCAAATGTGAGCAAACTTGAATTTGAACGTTTACTAAAACTTTAGTTATTTTTAAGGTTAAAATATCTAAACAGGCCTTAAGGAGTTTAAAAACTAATAGCCCTATGTATGAGCAATAATAACAGCAAGCACCACTGATCGTTTTCTTGTTAAAACAGTTCTGCTACAAAATGTCATGACAGTTCAGATTAACTCTTTGTGCAAGCACCTGCAAAGAAAATTAATTCTTTAAGAACTTGTGCTAATCAACAGCAGCTCAAGCAATAGCTGCGACGCTTAAGAGCTGCTTCCATCACCCTTGTGTGGACGGTGACAAAACAATCATGCCCATATAGCACCATCCAAAATGTTTGGCTTTCATCAAGAACTATAGATTTCCTATTGATGCGGTGGGGATGCTATTTGATTTCCAATCCGCTTCTTCCTGTACTTTGGGACCGGGGAACTTTTGTCTGCGTTTCAAAAGTCTAGATTGAATTTCTCACTAAAAGGCTCCAAAAATTTAATTAACAGGGTTTAGAGTATTTCCACAACTCCATTTACTAGATGATATTGTAATTCACTGAAACCTCACAATGCGTTTTATTCTGACTGTGCATCTTATATCAACTTATATTGAGGTTCAACATAAAAGTACCATAAGAAAATTAATAATTTCAATAGTATGATGTGCTGGAAGTGGGAAAACTAAAAGCCCTCCTCCATTTGTCCAACTCAAAGACACCCATGAGCTCACCACTCTTACTGAATAGCAGTTAAAACATCCCTTTTTACTTCAAAATGCACACTGAGAGTGAAAAATGAAGCCCCTGCCAAGTGCTCAGGACCCACTTCTGCTAGCCGGAGACTTCTTTACAACTTCATTTCAAATTGGAGAGGTGCCAGTGTGAGCGAGGGCTCTTGTCTGCCAGATTCAGAGTCCTGGAGCGCCAGTGCATCACTGTGAATGACAACTCAAATCTAGGCAAGGTTACTGCAGGCAGACCAGCAGTCTGGCTCTCAAACAACAGTAGGGTAATATTAGATTTAGCAGCATTGGTAACTTTTCAGAGTAAATTAATTTGGAGGTGCTGAAAATCTCACACATCTGTCTGGATGAACTGGCCAAGCATAAATACCTGGGGCGGTACAGCGATGTAACAGAATGAACAAACAGAATATCTGATAAAGGAGTGTGAATCTCAAATTCCTTCCTGCTTGAAACACAGCAGACGTACCATCCAGCACCAGAATAAAGCTTCGTGGAGTTTCCAATCCAGATACCCCTCCAGAATTCCATTCAACGCTTGTATCCTCTTCAGCTCCTGAAATAAAATGTAACAAAAAAATCCTGATTAAAAGCAAAGAACCTCTGTTGTTTTTTTAAACAATAAAACCCCCAGTGCAAGTACAGGTTTGTGCACACTTGGCAGCCTCTTTGATCTGTACTCAGGGGCAATTTTTCCCTGTAGGAGCTCAGCTAATACCTCACATCTCTGCAGTTAGACAGAAGCGCTCCAGGGACTAACTCTTCTCAGCACCCCACACAGGCTGAAGGGCAAAGGGGAGGGAGAGAGATCCCTGAGCTGCCCACCGTAACGTATACGGCTTGAGAAGAGAAATGTATTAGCCTGTGTCTAAACATATCCCACACTGTATACTTCACACACTCAGACCTGACAGGCCAAGGTCTAGAATACCTGGAGAAAGCTATTAGTTAAGAAGTAGGATCCCTGGTTGTACGTGATTTGAAATCTGCAATCTTCCCTCATGGGTACTTGGCTCTTGGCTTTAGAGCCAATTACTTGAGAGTCATACATGACATATGACTAATTAATGTGAAGAAAAAAAAGAAAAATGATGTCACGACAACACCGATTGGCTGATGACACTGTAAAAATGTGCACAGTGCATAATTCATCACTAGTGACTGTAATAAGCCATTCAAGAAGAACTGGATATTGTTTATACATGTAATATACAGGTGCTTCTCAATAAATTACAATGCTGTGGAAAAGTTCTTTTATTTAGTTAATTCAACTCATTGTGAAACTCGTGTATTAAATAAATTCAGTGCATTCAGACTGAAGTAGTTTAAGTCTTTAGTACTTTTAATTGTGATGATTTTGGCTCACATTTAACAAAAAACCCACGAATTCCCTCACTATTTCAATAAATTAGAATACTTCATGAGACCAATAAAAAAACATTTTTGTGAATTGTTGGCCTTCTGGAAAATATGTAATTTACTGTACATGTACTAAATACTTGTTAGGGGCTCCTTTTGCTTTAATTACTGCCTTAATTTGTGGCACTGCTGAGGTGGTATGAAAGCACAGGTTTCTTTAACAGTGGCCTTCAGCTCATCTGCATTTTTTGGTCTCTTGTTTCTCATTTTCCTCTTGCCAATACCTCATAGATTCTCTCTGGGGTTCAGGTTCCATTTGCTGGCCACTCAGGCACACCAACACCATAGTCATTTAACTAAATTTTGGTGCTTTTGGCAGTGTGGGCAGGTGCCAAATCATGCTGGAAAATGAAATCAGCATCTTCAAAAAGCTGGTCAGCAGAAGGAAGCATGAAGTCCTTCAAAATTTCTTGGTAAACAGGTGCAATGACTTTGGTTTTCAAAAAACATAATAGACCAATACCAGCAGATGACAATGCACCCCAAATCATCACAGACTGTATTAGCTTCTCCACCCTTCCTCCAGACTCTAGGACCTTGGTTTCCAAATCAAATGCAAAACTTGCTCTAATCTGAAAAGAGGACTTTGGACCAAAGGGGAACAGTTCACTTCTTCTTCTTCTTAGCTCAGGTAAGACGCATGTGACGTTTTCTGTGGTTAAGGAGTGGCTTAACAAGAGGAATACGACAACTGTATATGACAACAAATGTGTTTGTATGCCTTGTGAAATTCACTCAAATTCTTAATAGATTTTGCTTGACAATCCTCATAAGGCTGCGGTTCTCTCAGTTGGTTGTGCATCTTTTTCTTCCACACTTTTTCCTTCGACTCAAATCTCTGTTAACATGTTGGGCTACACTTGAAGCTTAATGTGAAGCTTCTTTGGCAATGTATGTTTGAGGCTTACCCTTGTGAAGGGTGCCAATGATTGTCTTCTGGACAACTGTCAGATCAGCAGTCTTCCCCATGATTGTGTAGCCTGGTAAACCAAACTGAGAGACCATTTTAAGGCTCAGGAAACCTTTGCAGGTGTTTTGAGTTAATTTGCTGATTGACATGTCACCATATTCTAATTTGTGGAGATAGTGAATTGGTGTTTTTTTTTTAAATCAACACAATTAAATGAACCAAAGACTTAAACTTATTTAGTCTGTGTACACTGAATTTATTTAATACACAAGTTTCACAATTTGAGTTGAATTACTGAAATAAATGAACTTTTCCCTGAGATTCTAATTCATTGAGCTGCACCTGTAATATAGTGAAGGCCAGTTTTGTGCCCAATTCAATTCTTACTAATTGTGAATGTGGGAATAAAATGGCAATAAACTTGAGCTTTAGTCATTTATAGAAACTAGTTTTTACAACCGTCCATTCCCATTAATAGAATGATTCATAAGTGTCATAAAAAAAATGTATGCATTTAAAGGGACACTCCACCCCAAAATGAAAATTTTGTCATTAATCACTTACCCCAATGTCATTCCAAACCCGTAAAAGCTTTGTACATCTTCAGAACACAATTTAAGATATTCTGGATGAAAACCGAGAGGCATGTGACTGTTCCATAGAGTGCCAAGTAATTTACACTGTCATTGTCCAGATAAGTATGAAAGACATCGTCAGGATAGTCCATCTGATATCAGGGTTTCAACCGTAACGTTATGAAGCGACAAGAATACTGTTTGTAAGCAAAGAAAACAAAAATAATTACTTTATTCAACAATTCCTTTGTCAAAGACTCCTCTGTGTCTCTCCATTTTATCCATGCCACAAGTATGCGCTGTTTTCTTTCAAATTAAAGCATGAATACATGTAGAAACAGCACATCCTTGTGGCGCGGGTGACACAGAAGAGCGTCTGCAGTTTGAGTGATGTGGACACAGAGGAGACTGTTGACAAAGGAATTGTTGAATAAAGTCGTTATTTTTGTTTTCTTCGCTTACAAACAGTATTCTCATCGCTTCATAGCGTTATGGTTGAAACACTGATGGCAGTGGACTATTCTGATGATGCGTTCATACTTTTCTGGATCTTGACAGTGTAACTTATTTTTTTACTTACTTGGCAGTCTATGGGACAGTCACAAGCCTTGTCTTTACATTTATTTTGAAAGATGAGGTTTGCGATTATGGAAAGGGACATTACATTTCCGACGAGTGCTTGTGGAGTTCGACCAGTCACAATGCACTGGGTCAGTTGGCCAATCAGATCGTACTGTACTTGTCGGAAGGAGGAACTTTTTAGAAAATGACGCTTTTGAGAGAGGCGGGGCACAGATAACCTACAATAATGTACAGTATTTTAAAATCTTTTACACTCTCTTTCACTCACTTTCTATTTATACCACTCGTTCTTTTTCACATTTTTGTTATATACTCTAAACAACCTACCTGACAAAAACAGCCCCTTCTTTGGTGTCAGGAGGGGGACTTTTTCTAATACATAAAATACTCTTACAATGCCTCTAAAGAGCAAGGGAAAGAGCAAAGGAACAGGAGAGCGTGGGCCTTTTGACTTTAAAGATCAAGATCTTCACTCTTCAAACAAGCAGGATTTCCCACCTTGTCAATCTGTCACACCAAAGCATCGGGCGGCAGGTACACAGAGGTGGATGCTTCATTACAGCTTTCTCCAGATTAAGCCAGGGGATGAAAAACACATTGACAGCTGTGAGCAATCATTCGTAGATTGAAATGAGCTTGTTACCTAGCTTACGGCAGTTATTATCGAGCGCTGATCTCCATATGCTCTGATGACGGATAGAAGCACTTACTATACACCAAAGGAATACAAATGCGACAAGAAGTCTCTGGAGAGAATCTAAATTAGTAAAGGCGTTGCTTGTCATGTAATAACACTGATCAGGGGCTGAACTCATAACACTTGCCCAGTGTTTAATGCACAAATCCTGAGACCTGCATGATCTTATGCCAATATTTCATTACAATGTTCCAGCATTTTCATGTCACCTTGTCAAGAGCAGTTGATGTCATGTTGCTGTAATGGGAACCAGTGAGGTGAGGCTGGCAGACAGCAGAAGGGCTGATACTGGAGATAACCTAGAGAGAGAGAATACAGGGTATTATTACATTTCTGCATTTACATCTAAATATGCTGTTTTCATCATTATTTTAGATTAGATTTTTAGTGATTTACCCTGTGAGTGAATTTGGACCTCTCCTCCTGGGCTGAGAGTAAGCACTTCCACTGAAGTCTTAGTTTCCCATATTGCCACTGCAGAGCCTGTAGAACCGGGTCCTTCTTCACTGAGGCATCCTCTTCTGGTCCATGTGCCGCTACTTCAGGCTGTCCAGGTATTAGTCCTTGGGGGATCTTACATGTTCACAAACATGAAAAAAAATTACATTACAGTAGCTATCAAGCATCATTCTATTAATACTGTAACAACATCTGGAGGCAAAAAGTACAAATCCTACAATACAATAGTAAAGATAAAGAAATCCTTCAGTAGATTAAGGTTTTATGATTTAACCCCAGGGGAGACATGAACCTCAAGCTGGTTCTAGGGGAGATTTTGATTTAACTTTGTTAAACCCATAAAACAGGAACTGCTACTTAGGGCTTATGCTATTACAAATAATAATGTTTTGATCTTTTTTCTTTTTGTAATTAACAGCTCCAAGGAACACTCCACTCTTTTGTATTTTTTTTTTTAAACATGCTCATTTTCTCCCCTAGAGTTAAACAGTTGAGTTTTACGGTTTTTGAATCCATTCAGCTAATCTCCGGGTCTGGCGGTAGCTCTTTTAGCTTAGCATAGACCATTGAATCTGATTAGTCCAGATTTAAATAGGAAAAATATAAAACTCTTTGGTCTTTTTTGAGTGGGATGCTAACAGTCTAATAAGATTCAATGATCGATGCTAAGCTAAGCTAAAAGTGCTACCACCGGACCCTGAGATCAGCTGAATGGATTCGAAAACGGTAAAACACAACAGTTTAACTCTAGGAGAGTTGGAAAAGTGTTTCTTTAACAAACAATTTAGCTTTTTTAGGAAAAATATGTTACTGCTGCATTCAGATTGTGTTCCTGTAGCTCAACTGGTAGAGCATTCAAATTTGTATTGTATTTGGAAGAAGGTTCTTACGCTTAGGTTACATTTATTTGATCAACACTATGGTAAAGACTTTTATTTTGTGAAATATTATCATTGAATTTTTGTTTCTATTTCAATATGTCATTTATTCCTGAAATGTTAAAGCTGATTATTTTAGCAGCCATCAACCTTCAGTGTCACATGATCATTCAGAAATGACTGAATATGCTGATTTGGTGCTTAAGAAACATTGATGCATTTTGCGGGTTTCCTTGATTAATAGAAAGTTCAGAAGAAGAGCATTTATTTGAAAGAGAAATCTTCTGAAACATTAAAAAGTCTTTGTCACTTTTGATCAATTTAATAAATAGTTTCTAAATGAAAGCATTATTAGTTTTTTGTTTTGTTTTTTATGTACCGGCTCCAAACCTTTGAACAGTAGTATCCTTTGCACATATATAAATACATCAAACAGAAATAGATTTATGCGGCACTCCTTTTGAGAACAATGCAACACTCAGACCTATTAAAAAATGTCTAAGTAAATTTTTATTAAGTAACAGGTTCTGTATTATTATACCAAATTCAGTTTGCTCCTTTTTTGTTATAATGGGGTCATTAAGGTTTTTAATAACTCTAATGATATAATGATTATTGATATATATATATATACACACACACACACACACACATATATATATATATATAGTATCTCAGTCTTGCATAATGTTCTTGAGAGGCATGCTGATAGGATTTCAAGAAAAGTTTTTTCCTTTTTTTTTTTTTTTCTTTTTTAGAACTAGAACTAGAAATTCAATGTCCTTTCCATGAACATCATTGTGCATAAAATGAAGTTATTCTGCTCCCTGCTGGCCTTAAACAGAATAACACTTGAAATTCTAGCTTGACTGCTTTTTATTTACAAGATCCTTGTAGTATTAATAGAGGAAAGCAATTTATAAAAATAGTAATCTGTCCGTTGATTGGATCACCAGAACCCAAGGTCTCACCAGTGGTGCAGATGAGAGTGTGTCTAACTGATGAACCTTCTCAGCCAGCATGAAGTCTAGCAGATTCCCTGATGACAGCACCCAGCCGAACGCCAGGAGCAAATCTCGGGTCCCCACCTCTTCTCTGTGACTGGGGGGCCAGGGCCCCACTACCCACGGGGCCCCATAGCCACAGTAACACAGAGCACTCCTGACAAACAGCAGCTGCATATCTGCAAGCACAACACTGTGAGTCATACAAACAATGATGTATTATTACACATGGACTGCAGTTGTGGGCAATGATCAACTTACCATAGTCTTGGTCTCTAAAGTCCCAGCATGCACAATCTAGAGCAAAAGCTTTCTGCAAAAGACTGCTTAGCAAACTCCACATGTCCACTGTCTGAAAGCAAAACATGTTTTGAGCACACTAAGCAGGGCTTATCTAGCTAATGATGATGACTCTTCTACCAAACTATCCTAAATGAAATTAAAGAGGGATTAGTGCTAACGTTACCAAGACAGTAGTAAAGTAACTTTACCATAATCTTACCGCATCTTTTCTGTTGAATTTGGCTCTCCTGAATGCCTCAGCTGTTGGTATCGACTCGACGCTTAACACAGACAGTAATTTACAAAGAGAAGTAATAACTTCTTTCACTTTAACACTCTTTTCGAGAGGCATTTTGCATGTTTTATGTTTAAGGCAACAGTTGCTGGTCGTTAGGCAACAGACACTTCCTAGTTGAGTGACATTTACGCCGTTTTGATTAGTTGTTGTTTTGGCGCGCTACATGATTGACGTCAATCCTGACCAATAGAAATTGTAGACAGCCAACCTCGATACGTCACACTGACTGAACTTTGTACAGTCTATGGGTTTTACTGATGATTTATTTTGTATATTACATTTTGAGCTAGTCTGTGCATTTAATTTAATGTATAATGTATATTTCCATTTTATTTTCCGCTCCTTGACGCTGCTGTTTTAAAATATGAAATATAATAAATACATTCTCAAATATCTCCTTCTAAAATCCGCAGTTGAATTGGAAAGTATACTAACATGTAAATACCGACCAAACGCCTTGTTGCACAGTCATACAATTTCAAGGAGTAACAACATTTTCTCATATTTTGTTAATATGTAACGTTTATAATAACCTAGCAATGAAGCGAAGAAAAAAAAAAAAAACTTTGTAAAGGACTTTACTGCCCCCTACTGTTTATGTTTCAATGCTTATCCCCTAAATAATTTGTTGATCTTAGTTTAATTTAAATATTTACTAAAGATTTTTTAGATCAAAAGATGCATCATTTAACATTAATTAATGCACTGTGAACTAAAGTAAACATTTTTATTGACTAACATTAATTTTACAGCCAAATAAATGCTGTTAAAATATACTGTTCATTCTTAGTCTACATGAGTTAATGCATTAGCCAATGCTATCAAATGAGTTCTTATTGTAAAGTATTATCACAAATTCAATGCAATGGTAATAATAACAGCATAACTTGAGCAGAGGACAAAATAGTTTTATTGTTTCTTATGAAACAGTAAACAAAAACATATATAGGGGTCAAAAACATGCTCAAAATTGTTTCTATAAAATTGAAATCACACTTATAAAATTTTAAGAAAGTCAGACAACATTTTAATTACAGTATTAGTTATGGTATCTTTATTTGGCCACTGTACACTGATGTTACTCTATAAAGAAATTGCTCTCATTTTGCACCATACAAAATAATATGTTAACAATACACTGAGTAATGGAACTGTATGACAACAGGATAGCTGCAAATAGATTAGGAGTTTGCTTATGTCAAAACAAAATTATTACAAAAAGTATGCTATTTAGAATTTGAATCTTGCAATTATTAATGAACTTTAAATACAGAGTATTTTTAAAGTAGCCTCCTAATAGAGACATACTAAAGCATAGCACCACCAAATAGAACAGTTAAAGCCAGTCCACACTTGATCGGTCATTCCAGTTTTGTAGTTGCTGTCACTGGCTTGCATTTACTGTTACAATCTATCAAGTTATTGATTTCCCTGAAAAGTTTTGTCATTAACTTTCTCATCTTTTAATATGTCCTTCATGTGGGAACATGGAAATTAACTGGTTATTCAAGTCAAAGATCTTACTTCACTGAATCAAGTTGTTAAATTATTAAGTATAATAGGTGTACATATTAATACTTCATAATACGTTTTTAAGCATGAGATATATTAAGTAGAAATGTCTTTAAGTAATGAGTACCATCCAATCTGTCCTTCTGCACCACCCATACATTATGATTGTATATTTCCGCTTGTGCTAAGGCTAACAAAATGCATCAAGTGTGTGCTTTTCAGATCTATTCAAATAGTGTTAAAGCTCAAGAAAATGGATTTAGGTTTTTAGCTTATTCCATATAAATACACCTGAAAAATGCAAATATTGCACAGACTGGTGTTTAAACAATAAAAATGCACCAATTTTAGAATATTTAAAGGAATTGCATCAACTCTCCCCTTCACCTTCCTCCTCTTCTCGTTTGATAACAGGGTTTCCTAAAAATTAAAATGATGGGGAATCATCAAAGGTCATTTTTGCAACCATGGTCTTTGAAACATATGAACACTTTTATTTTATTTTTTACATGTTTAACTAATTGTTTAAAGGGATAGTTCACCCAAAAATGCTTTCTTATGTTGAACATAAGATAAGATATTTTGCAGATGGCTGTATAATAAAAGTCAATGGCAACCACCAACTGTTTGATTACCAGCAATCTTCAAAATATCTTCTTTTATGTTCAACATAAGAAAGCAACTCATACAGGTTTGGAACGAAATGAGGATGAGTAAACGATGACAAAATTTTCATTTTTGGGTGAACTATCCCTTTAACTACTGGAAAAATATGCTGCGTACCATCTAGCTTTTTAAGCTTGGGAAGCCTCTTAGTAGCTTCCTCCATCCAGTTGCCATCTGCAGAATACTTCTCTTCTAATGGATTCCCCACAAAGACAAGGTCTACCAATGATGGAAGATCTGCCAGCTTCTGAAACTCCCCTAAAGGAACAAACAGCCTCATAAAATGCTCATCCTTGACAAACCATGGCTGAGCTGCTATGGGACTCTCAGTAATCTATCTTCCATGCTCACCCCATTCCTTGACCAAATTGTTAGACATGTACAAGACCTTGAGTTTCTTCATGACATGAATTCCCTTCAGTTTTTCTATGAGGTTATAAGAGATCCACAGCTCCTCCAGAGTATCACCTACTGCCTCCTGACAGCGACAGAAGAGAAGTTAGAGAGAAGAGGAGTCCACTTCTTAACCTTATCCTATAATGTTCTGTTACTGTACTTACAAGTCCATTAAGGTTTTTGACGTTATTCCGGCCCAAGGACAGTATCTTAAGGTTCTCTAGAAGAAAAATGTAAATAAACTGTTCAGCAATCATGACACATGCACTTGACGGGTATGTACTTACTTAGACCATTCAAGTTGGCAATTTTTTCAATACAGTTTGTAGACAAGGATAATCTCCTAGGCAGAACAGAACGTACAAAGAAAATATATTATAGAGTTATATCTGAAACACAATGATGCTGGTTTATAAAAAGTATTTGTACTGTATTTGTATATTTAGACTCACTCGCAGTTGACAAGGTTTGAGAGAGATACGTCCATTTTTTCAATGGGAGGGATCTGACCATAAAGCTTCACTGCTGTGGCCTCATTCGCTTTTTCACCTGTTTTCTCCTCCTTGAATAAACCAAGTGAAATCAATCAAGACACAGAGCAGAGCTTACATGTTTACTGTGAATATTTAATGGGTTAAAACATGGAAGAACTAATCTACAATCTTAATTAGCAATACATGTTTTACCCATTTCGCCAGGGCCTCTTTAATAGTTGTTGCTTTTGCCTGAAAACACAATAATAATAAAATTGTGATGGCTCACAGAAAGGTAATATTATGTTTGTTGGAAAAATATAGTTAAGATCCTAATAAATTATAATAAAATGTATTTTTTTCCCCTCTAAATCCAGCTCACTAATAATACAGATGCTAAGCTAGCTAGACTCTCCACATTACGTTGACATCTTCTGTAGCCCGTTTAAACTAACCACTCTAAAATATAACCTGCTAATGTCTGACAGCTAGCAATGTGGCTAAATGTTTATCTGCTACAAACTGCCAGACACAATTGATGAACACTAATGCAACTTGTATTTCCATCCAGCGTGATGGTTTATTATTATATATTATTATATATTTCCTAATTTAGAACAATGCATTTTGCACTCAATAATGTCACATAATACTATGAAATAGGATGGGAACTCACCATGTTGTTCTTTACGGTTGCTATGGAACTGCTCCGACGCAAAGCGCGTGCGCGAAGTGATGCCTACGTCTAGCACCACCCGCGTATTCGCGTGACATGTTGACAACACGCACATCATCACGGTCGCCTTGCCCATTTGAAAAGATAACTAATGAAACAAATCGAAATATTACAATGCTATTTTCGCTTTTTATAATATTAAGGCATTTATATTTGATACAAAAGTCAGTATGTATTATTTGGCTCTAGATTTAGCCCTCCATTGTATACTAGAAAATAAACTATTGGGTTGAGTGGTTCATGATGTAATACCACAGTCAGACCACTGGGTGGGGGTGGTGTAACAATGATTACAGTCTTACTGCCCTAGATGTAGCGGTAGTGTGTGTGTGTGTGTGTGTGTGCTCTTGTTTTTGTGACATATCAGGACACAACTCTGTATAATGACATGGGTATGACACAGGTGTTACAAGGAGAGGGTGACTTATGAGCATATAACCCATGTCCCCATTTTTCAAAATGCTTATAAACCGAGAGAGAGAGAGAGAGAGAGAGAGAGAAAGAGAGAGAGAGAGAGAGAGAGCAAAATAGAGATCCAACACTTGGATTTATTAGGCTGTTTAGGATTCATCAGCTATCTTCTACATGCCTTTAATGACAGTCCCATATGTAATGGTACCAATTTCCAGCAAAAAAAATAAGTACATAGATAGGCCATAGTTTAACCATGGCATTTGGAGTACAAATGGAAGCCTAATAAATACAGCAAAATTATAGTCTACTACACATTTATTAATTTATTTATGAAATTATGAAATAATTGTGACATAAATTAAAACTTATAATTATATTTTTGTCTCATACCTTGACCTTAATCTCATAATTATTACATTGTATTACATAGTTTAGACTTTTTATGTTATAACTAAGACTTTCAGAAATGTAGAAATGTAATCTGTACTATCCCGAGAGTATCTCACATTTGAATAAAAAGTGGGCTTTTTTATTATTCTAATAAAATCCCACACGATCGGTCGCTTTAAATTGCTTTATCTGCGGTCTCATTAGTGAAATGACTGTTTGTCACATTTGCACGGAGAAAATCAGTCGCACTACGCTGGCAAAACCATGAATAATGATATCGAAGAAATTGCATTCAGTGCCGAGGAGCGCTTGTATCGTGTTGATCTGACACACGCATGCGCAGTGCAGCCCAGCGACAGCCGAGCAGAGCAGCCTCCTCAAGAGCCCAGCAGCGACACTTCAGACAGCAGCAGTCAGTCAGTCTCCCAGTTCCTGTTTCCGCCACGACTCACGAAGCATCCCTTTCGTTAAAACATACGCGCTGTGGAGATACTAAAACGCCAGTGCCATATCAAGGTAAGTGTGTCGCCGTTACCCACGACCGCATTATTTGAAGGAAAACGTCGTTTTTCTCGCCGGCGAGTTCGCTCCATCCCGGCCTGTTGCTAGCTGCATCGACTGCTGAACGGCAAAAATAACGGTCATGTTTGCAGCTTGAGCTCATTGTGTTTTGGCGCCTTGATCTCTGCTCAGACAGTCATTCTGTGGATATCACGATCACTGCACGCTGTATAATGTGCTTATGTACTAGAAAGAGATTGCGAATGAGAATAGCAGTGCCAAATATAGGAAGCCTAACGTACTTTAAGCGAATCTACAACATATAACGTTATCGCGAACGAATCTGTTAACAAATACGCCAGACGACATTATTAATAAATGGTTTATAACAGGACTGTTGTGCAGTGTAAATGCCCGGGATGTTAGTCAGACATCGAGCAGGAATCGCAGCAGCAGTAGCGTGTCCATGTTTTTGTGTAGAGAAAAAGGCAAGTTAACGTGAAACCGCTGCAGAAATCAACTAGAGTGTTACTTTTAGACCCTTGTGGGAAAAGGCAGTGTTACTGAACACTGCGAAGTGTGATTTAAAGAAATAGTTCACCCAAAATAAAATACAGAAATTTCGAAGAGTGTGGTTTCCATCAAATGATAGCGAATGGGGATTGAAAATGTCAAGCATGTGAACTGTAATAAATGTGTCATAAAAGTAGTCCGCACATCTCGTACACTATTCTCAAAGTGTTTTGGAGTCAGAACATGGCAATTTTGTGAGGAACAAAATGCAGTTTTTGTTTTAAAAGCCTGACATTTGACTTCACTCTCCATGGGAGGGTGTTCACGTGAGAAGAAAAGAAAATAAAAAAGTTAAAGGTGTATCTTCAATGAATCGGTTGATCCAAAAATAACCAACCCGTTTCTCTTCAAAAAGCACTTGTATGACTTGAGAATACTTGGAAATTAGGTTTAAGATCATTTTATGGTGCCTTTTCATGCTTTGGTAGTCATTGTAATTACATGCAAATAAGCATCTGGCAGATTACTCAAAATATCTTTTTCTGGTTTGGAACAATGTGAAGGTGGGTAAATAATAACAGCATTTTAATTTTAGGGTGAACTGTCCCTTTAAGAATGACGTAAGCAATAAAGCCTGTTATTGTAGCAATACTAGCTGTTATTATGATGACAGTTGCTACAAGTATTTTCGCTATTCTTCTATATGTCAAAGGATATGAAACAGGGAGCTGTCTACCTAGAAGCCATAGATATGAAATCAAAGGCACAGGAATATTTGTCTCTGCCAGTGCTTTTCTTTATTTAATCCACTCCTATCACACCCATTAGACACACTTCAGGATGGGCACTTTTAATTATCATCGAATAACAATTTGGCGTCACACCTTCAAGGCTACTTTGTGGTTTTATCTCCCGTCATGTTGTCAGCTATTTTAATTAATGTACTGAAAACATTTGCCTCACTTAAGAGCCTTGTAAAATCAATGTCTTCTACAGATGTTCGGTCATAATGCCCAGTCCCTGCTCTTCCAAGCATGCACCGATAACAAGCTTTCATAGTCAAGTGTGTTATTAAATCTACTTGGACTAGCGTGCATTCTCTCAACATTCATACATCTTTAATAGTGCTTTTTTAATTGAATCAGCTTATCTCACTTGACTTGGAATTAATGATATAATTAAATCTGCCATGATAATTGATACCTCCACAAGCTTAGGTTTCTGGAAAGAGATGTTGTTCCTTGAAAGTCAGATAGTCATCATCAAAAAAGTAAACTGTTTTCTGAATCTGTCCTGTATCACTTGATTTGCGCCGCATTTGACCTTTGAGCAGCAAAGCATACAACAATATGAACATTTTATTTCATAAACCTATGTAGATACTGTATATTAGCATACTATAAATGCCAGGTTTTGGACTAGCTCTTTTCCATTGTACACTGGAAAATATGTTTGTCAGGTAACTGTAAAAGTGGTTAACAAATATTGCCTGAATCCGCCTGACTATATTAGATTAGGCAAACAAGATTCATTTTCATGGGTCAGGTAGAAGTCACTCCTACACATTTCACTTTTTACAGTGTAGTCAGGCGAACTGAGAGAATGAATTCTACACTCCTCTGCTATGTTTACTTGCCAGTGTCTTTAGATCTGTCTTAGCCAATGGCAGTATCTGTAACTTCCCTAAGGGGCGGTTCATTTTGCTAGCGGCCTTTTTCCGGGAATTACTCTAAAACAAATCCACATAGAGAGTTTTAAACATGTTTTGTCAGGCAATCGAAATGTGCTTCATGTGGTACATGTGAATTAAGTTAATACAACAGAATCAACGGAATTATGTAACCTTATATAAAGGTCTACACTAAGTAACACCAGCTTAGGGAAGTCGTGGCCTAATGGTTAGAGGGTTGGACTCCCAATCGAAGGGTTGTGGGTTCTAGTCTTGGGCCGGACGGAATTGTGGGTGGGGGGAGTGCATGAACAGCTCTCTCTCCACCTTCAATACCACGACTTAGGTGCCCTTGAGCAAGGCATCGAACCCCCAACTGCTCCCCGGGCGCCGCAGCATAAATGGCTGCCCACTGCTCCGGGTGTGTGCTCACAGTGTGTGTGTGTGTGTGTTCACTGCTCTGTGTGTGTGCATTTCGGATGGGTTAAATGCAGAGCACAAATTCTGAGTATGGGTCACCATACTTGGCTGAATTTCACTTCACTTAAGTCATTTTTAAGGGTTAGATCAGGTGCAAACAGCTAAGGTAGCAATTATATTCATCCTTTTTCAGTGCAGTATCAAATTCCATGTGGATCTCTGAATAAAGACCAGTTTTAAAGAGAGCTGTGAATACAACTGTTCACATATTCATATTTAGACAAAGGAAATTAGCTATTATAAAGTTCATATGTAAGGGTGTGATGTGACTTTTTTCTTACTCAAGTTAACTAAGTGAAGTTTATCTTTATCAGCATTTGCATCGATGTAAGTTATTTTCTCAGTTCTGTTCGGTCATTCACACAAATAAATATGCATTAATTTGTCAAATGCTCCTGGAGTCTCATGTAGTTTGCACTGATTGACTCTGCTCATACAATTACAGTTGTGAAAACAGTGCTTCATGTGCCGACGTGATCCAATGCTACCTTTGCAGGTTTTGTTTTATGTTATTTCTATTAATGACACTGATGTGGTGACTACACATGTTGCCATTGTCACATGATCATGTAACAGCACACTTTGCCTAGCAGAAATCCATTGCATGTATGCCTTTCTTCTCACATATGTCATATTTGAGTAATGAACTGAGAAATCTAATAATGCCCTTGATAGATAATTATCTATTGGTGAGAATTATGAAGAAGAATTATAAACCAAAAAAAGACGTTCTGGTTTATGATCGTTTTACTGAGATTGAATGGAGGAGGAATGCAGTGCAGGGCTTTGCTATACTTTCTTAACATACATTCGGACCATGCTGTGAAGTGAAGCTCAGGACTATCCCACTCCATTTGCTCATCTCTTCTATTCTGCCAATATCAGGTGACTACTCTTGAGTTTCCATAGCAATGTGGGCAGTGGGTGGGGATAAAGAGGTTCTGATCAGTTTTAATGATAGTGTAGTTTGCCTCTCTGAACAGGAAATGGAAAGTCTCTCCCAATAGGTTTTGATTGGAACGGCTGAGAGGTGTGGGACTGGGCGGCAGGGACTGGTGTGTACAAGTGCAGGTGTGTGTGTTTGCATGAGATGCATGATGAAGTGAGTAGCTGCAGTGGGGTGGGATAATCACATGGATGAAATCTCTGGCAGGGATCCTAATGGCAATCAATGTAACTTTCCACATGATGAACATTTGCACTCACTCTTTCCCCATTCTAGTTCTGCAGCAGTGGGCAGCAAGAAAGAATGACCCAGCCATTGACTTTACTTAATCTCTCTTTCCCAGGACAAGGAAGACCATGAGTCATTCTTCAGAGCCCTTTGGAGATTGTAAAGTCTGTTTGTGTGTGTACATGCATGTGTGTTGGTGTGCTTTGCTGGTAGATTCTTGTCTGACTGCTTTTGGACCCATCAGACTTGACAGTGGGCAACGTCAGGGAGCTGTTTCATTGGCTATAAATACCACACTGCAATGTGGAGCATCACTCTGGCAGCTGCAGGGGAACTGCTCTGCAATCACCCACACACAAGGGGAGGCAGGGTCAGGATTACACCAAACACAGACCTTGTGTGACCCCTGCCGAAAAAAATTACATGTTTTTGCACAGACATATGGTATGAATGATTAAATGGGAATATTTGCCCTGGAAGCTGTTTATTTGCAGCCATCATAGTCAATGATTACCTACCGCGGGGCTTCATTTAAACCAGTGGAAATTTGTTGAACATGACAATGTTTTTCTCCCAGAGTTCCCCATGCACTTGCCATAGCAGACAGATAAACCTGAGCTATTATGCCAAATGTGCAAAGGCAGTTGGTAGGCTCTCTCAGAACGAAGGGTGAATAGTGCTCAACAAACAGATCTGAGACCCTTATTTAGAATTGAGAACCCAGGGGCATGGAATTTGCACAATAACTGTGTCCTATGTTTGAGCTACTTGCAGACAATGAGGCCACGGTTACTTTAATTCAGAAAGAGGGGTAAAAGTAGCAGCAAAAATAAACCATAACCATCTTGAATAAGTAGCCAGGTACTTTTGCAACAGGTCCTCACTCTGAATTACAAGATAATATAATGTATTTAGTTCTTTCTACATGCCATCATTCATCCTTGCTTCGTCATCTGTAGGAGGAAACACACCTTGCCCCATCAGAGTTGACTTCGACACACCCTCTTGGATACACAACTGCTCAAGGGAAATAGAGGCAAGGTGTGAAAAACAGAGGTATAGTAAATAGCCTAACTATTTTTGATGGGATTAAATTTCCAAATGATGCTTGAGTTACAGTAAGTAGCAGAGTACTGATTTAAATGGGATTGACATCTCTGCTCAAATGGGAATGTCTGTTTTCTGGATGTGGGTGTTAGAGAAGGTGCATTCATCATGAAACCCATTGATATAACCAGGATTTAATTTTCTTTTTACAGCTATATATAAATACTTGAACCAACAGTTTTTTCGTTACTCAGAAAGCTGGTAAAAAAATAAATAAAAAAATAAACATTCCATAATGAAGCCGCAATAGATAGATGGGTGAGAAATGTAGCTTTACAATTACAGACATTCCTTGTCTGGGTGGGATAAGATTTCTTAGAAGCCTAAAAGGTTAAAAGTAAAGCATCAGGTAATTTGCAACACAAGTGAAAAACAAAACCTTCTGCTTTGGATGAGATTAAAGAGAGAAAATCTGCGAAACACAAATTTACCTGACCTTCTCAAGGAAAACTAGTCCCGTTCAAATAAGCTTCAGGCTGAATACCCAGGGGACTCATGTCTGAGGTAAAGATGATGGAAGCATTTTTGAGACATCTAGTCCTGTAGTCTGCATTGCTCAGCACTGACCCGAGTGAGACTGCTGTCTCAGCTCAACTGGAGCACGCTCAATAGCATCCCTAATTCATTGCTAACGGCATCTCTGGGAAAATTAAGCATCTCTGCGGTGCTCACAACGATGGATAGAGATCGGCATAAAAACAACAGAGGTAGGATCAGAGGGCAGACAAGATGTTGGAGTGTTATTAAACAAACCTGATTTGCATGGTTGGGGCATCTCATCTACTAAATTCCAGCCCTCAGAAGTCATTAAGTTGAGATGAGTCAAGTTCAAAAACCACTATGATGGATGATTGTCCAAGCCGTACTGTATGTCAGCATGTTGTTATCCCCTTTATGCATGAAGTAGAAGTGGGGGTTTGTCATACTAAGAGGATTAAGGGGGTTGGCATGATTGGATTTCACTGTGTGCTGATTGATATCTTTAACCGTTTCAAGTATACAGACTCTCAGAGAGTATGATACAGCCTATTCGTTTCAAGAGACATGATGGATAACACAGAGTCTTCACTTAACTTATAGTAGCATCTACTTCCATTCCATCAATTGGTTTTTATGCCATCCCGACTCAGTCACTTGTCCTTTCTGTCTCCTGCTCTTCGGGTTTGAAGCAAAAGGAGTTGGTCAAAATGTCACAGGACACAGACATATTGAGTGTGCTTTTTTAAGTCCCAGTCTCCCCCCTCTCTTAGGGTGACCATATGAGCCATTTTCCCAGGACGCGTTCTTGCCAGGATTTCTGTATTGCCTAAAACATCCAAAGTACCTTGACCAGTAACATGCAGGTATGGTACATAATCAACCAATCGTGGCACGTGAGAAAGTGAGATCTACAGAGAACGATCAAAGCAATGCAAATACACGTACATGTTAGGTGTTTGTTTATTCATTCAACTTGAAGTGATTTTAATGCATAAGGAGCCGTCTGCCCTTCTCTCTACGTATAGCTCCTATGGATGTCATACAATGATCGATCTGCACAGCACAAACAGCCAGAAATCTGGAAATCTGCAATATAAAAATCCTGGCAAGGACGCGTCCTGGGAAAATGGCTCATATGGTCACCCTACCCTCTCTTGCTGTCCGTTCTCTCTTCTTCGTTCTGTCATTTCTTCCCCGCTTAAAATTGCTTTCCCACTCCTGTGTTGTGAAACCACAGTGTTCTATGCAATATTATTGGCCGTTTACACAACAACGTTTTCAGCCAAATATGGGAAACTATTTATGTGTTTTGCCTGTTCATTTACATGACAATGCTGTTTTGGGGACTGAAAACTCATATTTTTGAAAACGGGTTTCAAAGTGCAAGTTATAGAAAACGCCACCATTATCGATTCAGTGTAAACACCTAATATGGGAATCTTCGAAAACGGTGATGTCATGCGTGTGCATAGCACATCTTAGGTATGTAGACGTGCAGTACGTGTCGAACAAACAAACACAACAATGGCACAGTACATGGTACTGTTGTTGCTGCTCAAGAGTTTGCTAACGCTTCTTCAGCAAAATGTGGATTTACTTCACCAATATTACAAACAATTGCAGAGACGCATCATATACAACATATAATCATCACTTCCCCACAGGTACTGTGTACTAAAAAGGTAACATTACCAACTACTGGCCTGCCATACATGATACAGCATTTTTGTAAATGCAAATCATTTTGAAAATGTCATGTATACGTGAAACTTTTGAAAAATGCAAGGGAAAAACTTTTCAGTTTTTGACTGCATCATTGTACTGTAAACATAGCCTTAGAGGGGATCCTTGATGAGACCCTGCCAGATCTTCCTGTTTGAACCTTAGCACTCTGAGCACTAGTAAATTATTTTCGTCTCTCCATTGCTGTGTGCATAAGCTGAATTGAACACTTAAGTGGTTGCTCATTGTTGGTATTGTGCGAGAATCTCAGCTATACCTTTTGGCTAGAATCCCAGCTGCCCCTCACCCACTGAGTAGAGTTGTTAGCCCGAGGGTTCGGCTCAGGTGGGCTACAGAACAAAAACTGCAGCAAACCACAAGTGAGTTTAAGCCAGAAAACTAAACCAGGTTGTCTTCGAAAACATAAGATTGAACTTTTCATACTGCTATACTTCACATGCATTTGATTGCATGTCAGCATGCTACTTGCAGTTTTGTCTCTATGACTTAGTTATTTCTTAAAAACTATTCCAAGGCAAGGCCAAGTAACTGCTGGTCATTTGAAGTTTAAATCTGTGCACTCAGAAGTGCTATGATCAAAGTGTTTTTTATCTGCTGCCGGTGTTTTTCAGTAGTGCTACACAGGGCAGAGAATGAGTTGAATGCTAATTTGGTTCAGAGCCAGAGGAGCAAACCTCATGTGACACTGATGATAGAGAGGCAGGGTGCTGAGTGGAGATATGTAATATTTTGGGTTCTGTCCCTTTCTTCACTTTATTCTTTTTGAGCAGTACAGAAAAAGTGCAGCCTAGCAAACGTTAAAAGGGTTGAGTGAGCAGCCTTTCCATTTTGTCTTACCATGCAGGGGACGAATTGTTTGACGAACAGTGCCCTTTCTTTAACCTCCCTTGCATTCTTTTCATTTCTCTGTTGCAATGTCTATTTACTTCTTCTTACATTCACTTTAAAATCGACTGCTTGCTGAGCAGTATCTTTGAGCCAGGCTATCGACTAACGTTTAGATGCCATGGAGTAGCATTAGCCTGTGCCAGCGAGAGGCGTGTAAGGCAGAGAAGATCCTGTTCGGAGAGATAATCTGATCAGTGGATTTGTCGACTTAATTTTGCTTTTATCCTCATAGAGTTTTGGCGAGCCCTTTTGTGTTGAAAAGGCACATGTTCTCTTAATCGGGATCAAGAGTTGGATTGGTACTCATGCCAACTAGAGGTGTGAACATACACTGGTCTCAAGGTTCGGTTTGGCTATGACTATCATGTCATCAATTCAGTTCAATTCGATATCACGATGCATCACAGTGCAATGACGATGCACTGCATTCTCAATTTTCAGTTTACTTCATATTTATACAATTTAATATAATTACAAATATTGACAAATACAAACAAAATAAATACAAGCAGTCAGATAAATGAAGAATAAAAAAAATTATGCAATTCATATGTTTAAAATATTCTTATATTACATCATATTGATATTCACACTGGTATTAAATTGCACCAATGCGTAAATTAATTTATAATTTGTGAGTGTATGACATAAACCGCTAGAGCAGGATCTGTCTGCTCTCTGTCTTATCGCTCTAGCGGTACTTGATGTCATACACTGATCATTCAGTGCAGTAGCACTTCAAGCAAAATGCACCTTATGTATTCTACCCCGGCAAATGAGGTATGCAACAAATGACGTCAGAAAAGTGTCAGTGGGTTAAAATCGTTTATGGTCTATTACTGAACCAATACCAAATCGTCCCTCGATCGCGATGCATCGAAGAAATTATTAATTTCCACACGCCTAATGCCAGCTACAACATACTGTTGTTTCACAAGCAGAATGTGTTATAAGATTTAGTGGACATTGATTGTACTCTATTACTCAGCAATATTTTTTATTTCATTAAAGTGTACACTGATAAATGATGATGTGAAATTGTATAGCTGGTTATATGCTCTTAATGCATTTGCTGAACATTAATTTTCCTGGCTATTCAAGAGATTTTCATAACTGGCCAGAGGAGTACTGACAACAAAATGGAAAAGAAGCTTAATCCGTTTAGATTACAAACACATTAACTACCCAGGCATGGTCACCATGCTCAGTAGTGCCAGTAGTTCAGCTTTGTACTTGTCCTTTTGAAAAATGTTTCACTCTTCACTACAAAAGAAAAATATTTGAAAAACCCCATTACTGACTTTGATTTGCACCCAGTGTGGTGACCCCACACCGACTTTGATTAGGGAGACAGTATTGCCAATAATATATATATATAAAAAATTAGTACTTTGAATAAATAAATACACTTTTTTAAGAATTAAAAAAATGGCAAACTATATCTGACAACATTTCACCTTTTTTCCCAAGAATTTTAGATTTTTAGACTGTTACACCAGACTGTTACACCATCTGGTCATTTATTTATTTATTATTATAATTATAATTATTATTTTTTTTCCATTTAAAAGGAAGTCAATGCTGTTCCGTCAACTACCCCAATGTATATTTAATAATTTCCATTCAATATTAACATTATTAAGTTTTTAATTCGCAAAAGTAGAGTCAAATTATTCAGCGTGTTATAATTTTTACTCAATGACAGCTATAATTTCATAAAAACATTTGCTAGAAAACATTGACATAATGTAATGGGGTGAAAATGTATTTGTTATCAGCCGATTCCAACTGATTCTTACAAGATTCATGGAAATAATAGAAACCAAACATTTACATTTGCTAGGCATGAAAACACATTTACATCATCAGTGGCACCTGCCAGATGCCAGGCCATTGGTTCAACCTTATCTCTCAACTTTGAGCACAATTTCTGAGACTGTGTAGATATGTTGTAAAGAGGTGCAAGAGGACTTTGGTCACTGTTTAGTTGAGATCATAATAAAGGAGTGAAGAGAACAGAAGAAGGAAGTATTTGGGCAAGCATAATAATTTTTCAAACTTTTATTCATATGTGAGTAAGAACGACTGACCATAAATGATGCAGACGGCAGTACTGTATGTGGTCTGTTTTGCTAAGGACCTAGCACTGGATGAGCTGCCCTCTTTAGTGCTCCACTGACATCCATGCTAATCAGCATGCCTAGTGACAGACTCTTTGTTGCTGCATGCTTGAGTTTGGTGCGAATGGATGTTGCAGTGCTTCAGTGATTTGCACGGTTTATTGGTGTGTTCAGAGCATCTTTTGTGAGCATTAACAGCTGCGCATAAACAGGCTTTTCAGCATTGGAAAATAGAATTTCAGGGCAGTTGAGATGCCCTTGAGAGGCAATCACAGTGTCGCTCCACAAAAGCCTCCAAACGCCTGTGGCCTACCGCATGGTTACTACCATTTTTATTCAAAATCACTCAACATTATTCATTAGCAGCTTCCTCTATGTGGTTCATGTATTGCATTCATGCTCTTAAATTTTACCTTCCACACTGTAAAAAATTGTCCTGTAAATTAACGGTAGTATACTGGCAGCAGGGTTTCCAGCAGTGTACCGTAATTTTACAGTTTTATTACCGTTTTCTGAATTACGGCTTTTTTGTAAATTAACGGTAATATACTGGCAGCAGGGTTTCCAGCAGTGTACTGTAATTTTACAGTTTCCAGAATTACAGCTTTTCTGTAAATTAACGGTAATATACTGGCAGCAGGGTTTCCAGCTGTGTACCGTTATTTTACAGTTTTCTGAATTACAGCTTTTTTTGTAAATTAACAGTAATATACTGGCAGCAGGGTTTCCAGCGGTGTACCGTAATTTTTCAGGATCATTACTGTATTCTAGTTTTTTTTTTTTTTTTTTTTTTTAAATCGTAGAACTGGCAATTTTGCAAATCATTAACTTTATTAAAAATATCTGTATTTTAACAAATTCACAAACTGGCATTTCATTTATACTAAAAAGTGGCAGCAAATAGACAGAAAAGAGAAGACCAAGGGGGTATTTCTTATAGAACACTATTTATTTAAGTGCCCAACCAATAATTCAAATGCTTTCTCAAAAAAATTAAAATAAATAAGCAATCAAAATGGAAGAATCAGTCTTTGTATGTGTTAGAGAAAGATGAGATGAAGAGAGAAGAAAATTAACCAATTTACAAAACAGACAAAAGACAATGTGCAAAATGAACCCTGCAGAAGTCTGTGGACATATTTAAACTATTTTAAGTTGACCATATAAAACACAAAACAAGCAGCCATTTTAGGTCTAGCTTTGTGCTATGAGTATGACAATGCATGGGCATGGGCTTGGAGTGTACGTTCCCCTAAAAACAGCCTTTAAGAAATGGCAAACAACTTCTGAACAAGAATCTTATTTTGGTGTAATAAGTCAAAACCTGGCAAGGATTTGTAGAACAGTCCAAGAACGTTTCAGAAGCATAAAACTGTCACCAACTCTGATGCAAGTGTAGCCAGGGAGGGGTGTAGTCTGAAACATAAACATTGAGAAAAATCCTTTTTAAGTTAAAATAACATCAGCAGAATTTTAATAGAACGTAACAAAAACATGTATACTGTATAATAATATAAAACATTTCAGAAACTTAGGACCCTACGATTTCCACGATGTGAAAAACATGGAGGCAATCAAGGAATCCAATCATGAAAACGGAATTAGGCAAATAATGTGGATTGTCACAGAATTTGTCACATTTGTGATGAATACAATAAAATAGTGTTGTACACTAACTGAAATTGCGATGTGGATTAGTGTATTAATTAATAAAAGTTGCAATATTATGTTAGAAGTTGTACTTATAATTTTTGTAAAGTTATCCAAAGGATTAATTAGCTAATCAAAAAAAGGAACACCAGATTAAAGGGGGGGGGGGGGGGGGTGAAATGCTATTTCATGCATACTGAGTTTTTCACACTGTTAAAGAGTTGGATTCCCATGCTAAACATGGACAAAGTTTCAAAAATTAAGTTGTATGTTTGAAGGAGTTTTTTTCCCCAAAAATATTCCTTCCGGTTTGTCACAAGTTTCGGAAAGTTTTTTTCAAGTATGGCTCTGTGTGAGGTTAGATGGAGTGGAATTTCCTTATATGGGTCCTGAGGGCACTTCTCCCGGAAGAGCGCATGCTCCCGTATAGCAGAGCACTGAGAGCAGAGGCATTCACTGATCAGAGCGAGAGCGTCGCGAAATGTCACAAAAGAAGTGTGTTTTTGGTTGCCAGGCAAGACAACTGCACAGATTACCAAAAGAGAAACAGCATTAAGGGACCAGTGGATGGAGTTTATTTTTACAGATTATCAACGGAGTTGTGCAAGTGTTTTTGTTTGTTCCCTACATTTCGAAGATGCTTGTTTTACAAACAAGGCCCAGTCTGACGACGGATTTGCGTATCGTTTATTTCTTAAGGATGATGCAAAACCCTAACGAAAAAGGGTCACGACCGTGTGTTGGAACCGCAGGCGCTGAGTAAAACTGCTAAAAATATCTCTGCCTCCTTGTTAGTGTGTCCGCCTCCCATCGGAGACCCGGGTTCGAGCCCCGCTCCGAGCGAGTCGTTGCTGCTGCTGCTCTCGTTCAGTTTCAGCCTCGGGATCTGATTCTGGATCATAAATAAACGGCTGAATCTGACTGTTAGCCATGGTTTGTTTTGGATGATGGTTTTTTTTCCTCACACTAATGTCACAACTTCCAAACGCTCTCAATGCAAAAGCCTACTTGCGCTTGTGATTCTTTAGCTCCGCCCACACGTCACATTAGTTTACAGAAAAGATAATCAATAGTTGCAGCTCTATCCCACATACACAAACAAAAAAAAACAAAAAATCAAGCGTCTTCAAATCAATCCTTCAAAATAAAGGTTCGGTCTAATGTGATGTGATTGTGACGGAAATATATCACTTTTGTACAGTAGAATATGTCATTTTCAAAGTAATATAATAATACAAATAAGAATTATAGTAATAAAAATAATAATAATCATTAAAAATGATGTTTTAAGGAATAATTACACAATTGTTATTCCATGTTTTAATTGTAACAGGAATAAAAATGGAATTTGAGAATAAAAGTTTAAATGTGAGAAATATTCTATGTGTGTAAACTGTAAAATAAGTTGTATTAAGTGTATTTAACTGTATTTAACTGAACTGTATTTAATGAAAATGTATGTGTAACTTCACTTGCCTAGATGAAGTCCCATTTGAAGTCCATTCGATTTTTTTGTAGAGTGGCAACCTTTGGATTGACTGTAGTGGACTTCTTATTCACCACCTTCCCCGTCTTCTTGGAGACTACCTTGCCTCGGCAGGTCTTTGAGCCTCTTTCTGGGTTTATTCCATAGAATCATCTAAGGAAAGTTGCATTACACATTACCGAAGTGTATAATAACCATTTTTCAAAATTCTGATTAATTAATTTGGTTTAGAATTTAGATTAATTTTGTAAAACTTTATAATAAGTATAAAGTAATAAAGAACTTATAAATCATTTGCAAACGATCTATATATATATATATTCTGACTCGTTTGGATTTAATGTGGATCTACATGCCTTTCTCCTATTTTCTCTGTGTCTGGCATGCGAATAAAACCACATTTGACAGTGTTTCAGATGATGAACTGAAAAAACTGAAATGGAAGAACACAAGTAGAACACAGGAGAAAGGTTGAGGTAACTAGTTTGCAAATAATTTATTACTTTACTACTGTATACTTATTATAAAGTGTTACCACAGATTCTAAGAGAGTGATAAAAACATACACAAAAAGGAAAACACTTACCTTTGAAAAAACTCTAATGTGCAACAAGCCGCCTCTTGATACTGCAGGTTGAAGATGTAGTACACAGCAAACACTGTTGCAACTGCAGTCAAAAATGTTGACTGGACACTCACAAAAAAAACAGAAAAAAAAGAAGCAATTTTAACAATTGTGCACAACAGCAATGTTAACAATTTTATATCTCAGCCATCAGTAAATGTTTCTTCTTCATCATGCGCAATGACACACTAACCCACCAAAATCAGATGCGGATTGGCAGGTAGATTGAGTGTCTTCTCAACCTCATATGCAGATGCTGCAACCTGTAGAGAACACACAATACACAAATAATAATGTTACATAATATAATGTGGTGAAGTGGAAAAAATAAAATTAAATACTTACATCTGCATGCGAATCCAGTCCATCTTCGTGTTCCTGGAAGTGGGACATTAACGTTAGAATCTTGACAAGCAGGTGTACCATGTCTTTGTTCTCATCCTGGGACATCCTCCAACTTTTCATTAAAAACACTTAAAAATATTCTGTCTACTGCTCTCTCCTCTTCCTCTCTCTCTAACTCTCTCTCTCTCTCACACACACACACACACACTCTCTCTCTCTCTCTCTCTCTCTCTCTCTCACACACACACACACACCACACATACACTCTCTCTCGCTCTCACACACACACACACACACACTCTCTCTCTCTCTCTCTCTCTCACACACACACACACACACACACACACACACACACACACACACTCTCTCTCTCTCTCTCACACACACACACAAAACTGTATTTGAGGCTGAGGAACAAGTTAGAATGTAAGTGAATGAAGTAACGTTTCCTCTGTGATAAAGAGATTTGTGCCAATAAATCCAGTGCAAAATTAAATTTTAAATGTGCTCACATACAAAGCACACTTTATTAACAATAAGTTAGAATATATTTAGATTACACTCTAACTAGTTTTAGATACGACTTATATTGAAAGACTAATGTGTCACTCGTGTAATGTGTTTCTCACCATAACGTTAACGCTTCTCTTTCCATCTATCCAGTCAAGTGCTCATGCAAAAGGCGATGAGTTTATGATTCCTAAGTAAAATTAAGTTTACAGGCCTATTTTCGATTTCCCAATATATAAGGATAGTATATAAGTTACCAACTTTATACCCACCTAACTTAGCAACATTAATGCAAATAAAACAAATCCTCCATTTTAAACTACACTGGGTTGGCGCCAATGCAAAATGTAAATATAATTGTGTAAGTAAGTGTTTCAGAAAATCAGGAAAACGCACTTACTTCATATCCTCGTTATCTGCAATCTGTAATCGAGATTATATTTGAGATAATATCCGTTTTATTCACTGAGACTGATGATGCTTTTCTCTGGTATCAGACGCTAACCGTTGCTCCCCTCCCCCACCGATCACGTGCTCATCTTCTACCGTTGCCCAATATGTTCAATTCATATCCAATGAAATAATCAGCGAACGCAAGTATTCTATATTTAACTATTTACAAGTTTAACATTTACAGGAGTTTACAACAGGAAAGAAAAAAAAGATGCAAATCCTTCACAAACACACACATACACACTTAACTTTCAGGATAAATCTTTAAAAATTGCATACATGCTAGTTCACCGTCTTGGCAAGATTTGTCAAAGGTAAATTAAAATATTGTGCCCACATTAAAAAAACGCTGCAGTTTAAGATAAAAATGTATTCAGACTTTGATCTGCTTACCTGTAAATGAGCCTCAACTTGAGATGAAATCCATAAAACTTTGACTGAAACCATGCTCCTCCATGCCTCAGCTAGCCTTTGGTTCCCCCTCTCCCACCGATCACGTGTGCATTTACGGTAAGACACCGTAATTTTAGAAAACAGTTCAGTACTGTATATTTACGCTGTTAATATGCTGTAAATTTACAGAAATTTTTTACAGTGCATGCTAACTGGAAACCTGGCGTGACATATATGCCATTCTAGCAGGAGGCGTATATGAGAGAGGTATCATTTGTCTGAATGAATCACCTCATCTCCTCCTCTCATGCTGCACATGCAGTGATTGTTACAGCTTGGTGTAATTGACCACTCTGTTTCCCATCTGTTGCTTGCTTGCATTCCTTGTCACATTCCCTCTGCTGTTCTGCCCACCCTCGGCACGAGCAGCACAAGGGAGTTGTGTGTTTTTGCCAACAAGTGACGACAGAAGCAAGATCAAATAGAATTCATAAAAGTTGGTAAAAATCCTCCTTCCATTTCATCTCTCTGTATCGTCTCTGTGAGCTGGAGGTGTGGGTGCCATTTATTTCCTCAGAAGAAGGTCTCTCCATTCCTGATAAGAACTTTTCCATTTCACATTCTTGCCCTGGACAATGGATCAGATTGTCAGTTATTTGCGACTGCACGATTCATCACTCCGTTTTTTTTTGTTTGTTTTTTTCCTCCAGACTTAGAGTTATGGCCCATAACATATGTGCCTTAGAGAATCCCCACCTCCCTTTAGTTCTAATACAGAAACAAAGTTGTTGTTTTTTAGACTTTAGAATAAAGCTCAGTGGCTGAGAGTGTGAAAAGGGTTGTACCGACCGTGTGTACTAGGACGTGATTTAAACCGGTCAACAACGATGTTATTTGGTTAACAAATAAGAATAAGGTTAACAACAGGAGGATGCAGGGCACTGTGATCGGAGCTGTGTTTCTGTTGTGTCTCGCAGGTTTCACAATAATGGACATGGAATGTCGACGTAAACGTAAAGCGATTGAAAGAACGGAAAGGAGGATCAAGAATCTCCAATGAAAACTTACACAATGTTTACATGGAGTTTTAAAGCTGCGGTACGGAACTTTTGACGCTCTAGCGGTTAATAAACAGAACTGCTTGCGTCTTGCGGAAGGACATCGTAGCCGGAACTACTTCTCTCTGTTTATGTCTATGAAGAATCACAAAGGTACTGGGTTACTCCGCCGCGGTACCCCCGAAGCAATCTAAAATAGTCAGAATATAAACACTTATTATAGGTGCACGCTAGTGCTTCAGGACAAGCTAAAAACACGGTTTGGAAAATGGATTCATGGTGTACTCGATTATTATATAAATTTTTCTACATTTTGAACACAAACAAAGTTACGGACCGCAGCTCTGATTGGTTGTTTTTTACCGGGAGCGTTGTATTTCTGTAAATGGCAATAGGACCACTGGGAGGAGCCAGAGGAGCTTGATTTTTTATCAGATTATCTGTCTCATATTCTACTGTCAGGACATAATGACAGGTTTAATAATTATGTAAAAAATATTTTTTTACAAAAGTTCCCTACAGCACCTTTAAATCGTGGCGGGTGAGGGCGTTTTCGAACTTGTCTGGCCAATCAATGTCTACTTACATCACGGTTAGTACCAGTTGTGCTGGTTAGACCCTGTTCCGGACTAGGAGCTTTGGTTCTTGAAAAAGGCAGTCCGGTACTAAAATCGCTTTCGATAAAAACTAAAAAAATCCTGAACTGTACAGTATATTAGATAATATAAAAACTTAATTTCATTTTTTTCCGCTGCCGTATCTGCAGTGTTGCTTTAGGTGTTTTTTGCAGTGCCAAATTTGAACATGGCTCAAGCCAAGACAAAAGCCTATTGTCTTTGGTCTCTGATTAATTGTCTTACAGGGGGTTATGTGCATCCCAGGGAGAACTCCTACATGCACTAGAGAGCACAGAGGAATCATTCACTGTATTCTCAGTGTACAGTCATGACAAATTCCTGAGTCTTGGTTTGATCTTTAAGCTCTACTTTATAAACTTACTTTTCAATCTATGGTCTTAGAAAATGCTAACATTTATTTGCATTCTCTCCTCCCTCTATATAAAGATGTCTAGTGCCATCTTTTCTCTGAAAGCCTCAGCGGGCTGATGTTGACTGGTGGATGCATGATAAAATTGCAGATGACAGGTTTGTTTATGCGGTGCAGTCAGGGAAACAATGTGAAAGATGCCTTGATCTAAGGGCCCCCGAATTTTTGACACCTTTCAAAAATTGGCTACTTTGTTGTTTCTTAAAGGGTTTGAGAAGTTAATTGGGGCAGTTATTCAGTTTGATGTGGTTGTATGACTGCGCTGCATATATAATGTGCACTCGTGTAGTTTGCATATTTATGACATTAATACATTTTGTAGTCAAATGTTATAATGTATCTTGCCTTCAACATACCTTTCAGACTTTAATAAAATATCTGGTCTACTTTTTTAGCTGTGTCACAGTAAGAGCATTTTTTAAATGTACCAGTCACACACTTCATTCCTGAGGTGTTTTTATTGCCACGACAACAACATTCTCTATAACAGCAAAGGTCTTGATTTTCCAACCACTTGTTTCCTGGTCTGTTAATCTAATGGAGCCTGATATATCATTGAAATCAATACATTACTTGTATAAGACCTTAGACTCCAGTTGAACTTAGAGATGTTCCGATACCCTTTTTCTCTTCCCGATACCGATTCCGATACCTGGGCTCAGGGTATCGGCCGATACCGAGTACTGATCCGATACCTGGGTATGTATCTGTATATACAGCTGTATATACTACTAGCCCTGTGTAAATTGCTAGAATTATTTTATGGTGTGCTTCAGACTGATCCCTTAATAAAACATGAACAAATACATGGTGAACTACTGTATTCATTACAGTATTTTTATTATCTGACATGAATTTGACAGTATTATTTATTTTCTTAAGCAAAAAAGAACTTCAAATGCAGCCAAAAATCTAACACCGCAAACTAAAAAAAATTATTTTAGTTTTACAATATAACTGTATAAAAAAACTGCAACAAATAAGTCTAGGAATATAAAAAGTGATATATTTATCAGATAATCTCTTTACAACAAAACAAGTAAAAAACAAGCAACCGTCTAGGAATACTTATTTTTATTAATAGAGACGTATTATTATTATTACATAGAGACATAGCTAAATCTACTGTAGGCTACAACAGTAGCTTAATATATTGTCAATTTACTCATGTTAAACCAAACATTTATTTTAATGGGCTGCCATGAAGATCTTTGAGTGTCTGTGTTTATGAAATAACGGTTTTCTCAAATGAAATGGTAAATTCTCATGAAGTGATGGTTTACGCGTTCGTGTCCTCATATAGTGACACACAGCAGAGACTACAAAACAGCAAGCTCCTGCGCATCTGCGCCCGTCACCCACAGAGATGTAGAATTTGCATGAGTAATATTTAAATAGTATTTTGCAGTTTAATATTCACAGACACAAGTAAATATTCGGCTACTGTCTGGAGCCCTGCGCTTTGACTAACACGGAAGCAACTGAACGCAGCTGCGGGTAGTGAATATCGGGAGTCGGTAACTACCGGTACTACAGAGACATACTGCTAACCACTGATCTATAATATAGAAGGGGCTTCACTGTCTGTTGGCAGTTTAGAACGCGATGAGCGATCCAGTCATACATAGATCAGTGCTGCTTACGCGTTTACATTTCTTCTTCGCTGCTTTAAACGGGTTGCTTGTGGCAACACAGCAAAACTTCCTGTGTTTGCAATGCATTCTGAGCAGCGAAGAAGAACCGTGCAGCGGTTAGGCAAAGCTTGCGGTCAGAATGGTCTTGTTTAAGAAAATGGTATCGGATCGGTATATGGGTTCATGTACTCGCCGATGCCAAAATTTGTTGTGGTATCGGAGATATTTCCGATACTAGTATCATAATCGGAACAACTCTAGTTGAACTAGTTTTGTTGCCAAAGTATTTGCAAAAAACATTAGTCCAGCACTGCCTCATTTTGCTGAAGATATCCTGAGAAATGACTGCCTTATGCCCGGATGAACCTGGAGAGCAGTAGTGATCCTTCAAGGCCATTCTGCCTGTACAGCTCTGACCGACCAGCCTCAGCCAACTGCCTTCAGATCAATATGACCATCTCAAAATCACTTTGAGTCCCTGCCCAGAACCTAGTTACAACCATCTGTCAGACAGATTCTCCCAAACACACAGGAACACACCCTCAAATCTGTCTCCGTAGCATTACCAATGGTTGGTTCGCTTCAGTCACTGAATATGCCTAGTTCTCCACCAGCTAAATTACATTTTAGCACACAATAATTTGGTGCAGAATAGTGGGGGCTTAATGATGCCGAAACTCATCACCCTCATGAAGAAAAGTCGGGAGTGCAGAAGGAAATGTGAGGATGTGTAAAAACCGCCAGGGCTTGGACTGTGATTTTCTGCAGGTTCAGGTCTGCCGTGTTTCGCCTTTGCTTGTTGAGGTCCACCGTAGTAAAACATGTATTTCAGACTTTGAAAAAATCTGTTAGGTCGGAGGAAGATTTCCAAAACAGACTTTCACTCAAGAATATCTGTAAGGATTTAACTGCCTGGTTTTGTGCGGCCATTGATTTTATTTTAAGGAGACAGTTTTGTCAAGGTTTAACAAAGCTTTGTCCAGTTGTTTTCAGGATTTGTTTCTGTCATCAAATGGGAAAAGAAAATAGCATTTTATGCTAATTGTTTTGTCTGTGGGGTTAATTATAGCCGTTTGGGCCCGTGCCAGTTATGTAATTTAATAAACAGACCATTAATCTCTTTATCCATAAACTAGATTATCTCGTTCTCATTATATGAATGATGTTGCTTCTATCAGATAACTGGTGTGTATATTTTGTTGTTAAGGGGTCTCATGTTTGCAGTATTCTTTTGTTCGTTTTCTTCTTCTTTCGTTATGCTTGCAGCCCTTATAAATATATGTAGTTTTGGGTACCCTTCTCTTAGTAATGAGTAGTTTTGATTTTTCTGCTTTCTTTTGTTTCTCCAGCATTTGGATTGCCTTCTTGTGTGTTATAAGCTTAGAGGCCTCAAATTGTTGTCATTTATCAAACAGGACACTATCGATCTAGTCGTTTTATGCAAGAATCCAATGTAACCTGAGGTTAAACACTTTGCTCAAGGGCACGATAATGACAGAGCTGGGATTAAGCCCACAACATTCATGTTGACCACACAGCTCCTCAAGTTACTTTACTGCAACCCCCGGGATAGGTTTACTGCTTTCCATGATCCAGAATCCAGAAGAAATCTGATCCTAAGTATGATTTCTGACAGTAATTTGAAAGTCCATAATCATTTTCCCGGCAGTGTATAAAATAAGATGCTTTATGTATATGAAATGTATTTATATTTCTATATAATTACGAATTATTCCAAGCAGTTGCTCTCCGAACAAAAACAAACTGCAAGTAGTGTGAACATCAACCCTAGTAGTTCAATGCACCTTGAGAGGGGTTTTCCTTATTCTTTTCATTTTTAATGTACCAGTATTAACACTGACTATGCATTACCTGTATCAAAGTGCATTCAGCAAGTTCTTTGACAACACAAATCCCTGATCCCTAACAAAAGGAGTTTACCAGCCAGCCTTAACATGAGATGAATATGGAACAAATTGGTGGAAATGGCCTGAGGAGAAGCCACATTTAGCTGAGTTTATTCTTTAACACCCTTTCCCATAGATTCCTCTGCTCTGTCCCCCTTCGTTTTAGCCCTCGGGGCAACAAACGGCACTGCTTTTTCAGTGAAACACTCATCAACATAATAACTGCAGAGCACTAATTCAAATAGGAACATCACTTAACATAATGTTCACATGCCATACTAGCTGTGCATCCAGGATCTGGTGAATAAAAATTTGAACATGTATATGTGAGTGTATGTGTGTCTCCATGCATAAACATTCTTATGCTGCAAATGTACACGCTCAGCCGCTATACACAATCAGCCACTTTATTAGCATGAGGTTAGTCTCAATGAAGTGTAAGGGCACATGTGTGTTCATGATTGTTGCATGTGGCTTTGTGCTCTAGCATCAGCTTAGGACTCCATGCTGTTCGCATTCTCATTATTTTTATATTCAGAACTGACAATCTCATTTTTTTCTTACATATCCATATTATCATCTACTATGCAAAAGACATCCACCTCCATGTTTCAACTCCTGATCTGCACTGCCTTTGGGGCTCCCAGGAATGGAACATCACCTCTCACACCATTGCCTGTAGTTTGAGAGGAAATTTATGCTCTGTTAGAAACATTGCATACTTGGAATATTCAGCATTTGGTTCACAGCCATTCAACATTCATTTGCAAGTCTTGCGATTTTCTTATTTTAAAACCCCAGTAAATTGCATTTTATTTTCTGTCTTGATGTATTTCATATTGCAACCGGAAGTTTGGCTGGAACATATTTACTTTTTTAGCTGCATGTCAGAAATGATCTATTGGTCCATTCAAGTCCTCCTGGGAAATTTGTATTTGCAGTATTATATAGGATGCAGGGCTCCAGACTGCGACCAAATGGTCGCATTTTGCGACCAAATTTTGAGAGTGTGCGACTGAATTTTACATCCAGTCGCACATGTGCGACCAGTAGATTTGCACACGCACGCACGCAAACACACACACACACTTGCACACACTCGCTTCTCATTGAGTGATGCCTGTCTGTGAGGCGGCAAATGCGTGTGAGAAGAATAGGGAATGGCCACTGTAAGTGGCTAAAATGTGTGGAGGGGGAGGGGCCTAGAGATAATTGAGCGGGCGTAAACATCTGTGGGAAGGAAACCGAGACAAATATCATCACAACCTGATATGTGCGTGCGTCTGAGCTATGAGCAAGCGAACTATTGATTCGTTCTTCCGACCTGCGGCTAGTGTGCCAGAGCCTAGTGTCACCGTCAGATGATGATTCAGAGTCAGAGGTTGGTGTGGCTAAAAAAGTCCGCACCAGGGCCGGCCCGTGGTATAGGCAAATGCTAAGGGCGCCACTCATCCATAGGGGCGCCAGAATGAGTGAACGAGTGATTTTTTTTTTTTTTTACATATTTCTTTTTATAATAGGCTACTATTTAAAAACCATTAATTCAAAACACTTCCAAATAAAGCAAAAAAAAAAAAAAAAATCCGACTCTTCAATCTTCCCCCGCCCATCGAGTGCTTGAAGTGCGTCAGAAACAGAGTGCGCGCACGATCAGTTGTTGGTAATTTGTTGTGTAGCGTGCCCGACGCCGCATCCAATGTATACAGCACTGCTTTTGTTAACACACAGCTCGTAGAAACGGGCCTGGCAGCTCGCGCCAGTTCTAGACACGGTGAAAGTTTCCTGATTGTGACGGAAGGCCGAATTTACATGACACATTATAAATGAGCATAGTCTGCGATAGATACAGTGCCAAAAAGAAGAGAAGAGGATAAAGACAGAGGTAAAGAGATGTAGTGAAATAGCAATTTATTGCATAGGAGTAAGAAGATACTATAATTTCATGGCAGTTATTTTTACCTTAAACTTAATGTTAGCAGTTGTTCTGAGATCTGAGTCCCCAGACTGTGATTTTGTACAATCAGTTTTAAGACGCATTTTTTATTATCACTTTTTGTTTTGTTTTTTGTTTTTTTTTTACTCTACAGTTGTGCAGTTTTGGGGGGATACAGTACAGGCCAAAAGTTTGGAAACATTACTATTTTTAATGTTTTTGAAAGAAGTTTCTTCTGCTCATCAAGCCTGCATTTATTTGATCAAAAATACAGAAAAAAATGTAATATTGTGTTATATTATTACAACTTAAAATAATTTGTTTTCAATTTATTATACTTTAAATTATCATTTATTTCTGTGATGCAAAGCTGAATTTTCAGCATCATTACTCCATTCTTCAGTGTCACATGTGACATCCAGTCTATCACATGATCCTTTAGAAATCATTCTAATATGATGATTTATTATGAGTGTTGGAAACAGTTCTGCTGTAATGTGTGTGTGTGTGTGTGTGTGTGTGTGTGTGTGTATATATATATATATATATATGCATGAGGCGCCAGGTAAAATCTTGCAAATTGGTCAGGGCCGGCCCTGGTCCACACTCACCATTTTCGAGAAGACTGGCTGTAAGAATTAAGATGGCTGAGGTACTATAATTATTAGAACTACTTTTCACCAAATACAAAAGCCAGCTCGACCTTCAAAGGAAGAATGGCTTAAAACTTAACGAAACATACAACAACGATAAAGCATGCACACAAACTTTTTTACTATGCACATTTTTTATTCTGAGTGTATGGAATTTTGTTTACTATTTGTACTGTCATGACAGCGATGGTGCTGTCAGTTTACCTTGTTGCATCTTCAAAAGTGCAGAATAAAATGTGACACTGAATTTGAAACGGCACATTGTAATTTCTGCATCTATTATTAAAGTATTTATTAGTAATACAGTGGAAATTAGTAGATTTGGTTAGCATGTTGATTTACGGTGTGCGCCCCTAAATTTTCTGGTTGTGCCCCTAAAATTTTCAGTTGGGGGCCACTGTGCTCCTAGTGTAAAAAGTTAGTCTGGAGCCCTGGGATGGTATAATTACGACATCAGGCACGTTCAAGTCACTTTGGTTGGAGCAAGATGGCGATATACCCTTTCAACCAACCAAAAATAAAATAAAAATCATATTTTGTAAATGCAACTTGGCTAGTTTTATTGTTAATGGGAAACAAATAATAATTTCATTCATTCTGGAAAATGTACCATTAGTAAAGACACTGCAAATATTTTCTCACTAAGGCCTTCAGCTTGGAAGCACTGGGCTTACAAAAGTTTACTACGTGTTATTCTGGCATTTTGATGGCGTTAAACATGATCTTTCCAAATTGCCATGCAAATCTAATTACAAGCAACAGCACAGTAGTAGAGTAGATGAGAACATTTCTCTAGATTATTATTTTTTTAAGTTATTGTGCATGTATATATTTTTAAGCTCTTCCTTCATGTAGAATAAAGGCTTGAGGGTTTAACTAGATCACTGTAAAATATTGTGTGAAATGAAATAGGACAGGCATATGTAACTATTATGATTTGTTGTCTTTGTCGTTCAGTATTACTATGAGCCTTTTTTTAAACAACAATGATAATAATAGTTAGCTAGTTTTATTGTAAATGAGAAACAAATAGTAATTAAAAAAAATTACCATTAATACAGACACTGCATCTATTGCATCTCCCCATATTTTCTCACTGACACCCCCAACTTGTAAACTTCTGACTCGTAATATCATGACATTGTGGATACAATCTTTCTGACATGACTTGAATGCACAGTGTGATTTGCAGGTGTTTTAAGTGGGTGTGTAATTTGCAATCTACTGTATAGAGCATTTGATTAGACAAACATTTGTGTAGTGCAGGATGAGTCATTAGTATTTTTTTTAATTTTTTTTACCTAAAGAGAAAAACTGTAAATGTTATGTTAAATATATAGGGTATCTGGTTAAGGTTATTTTTTCAATTATAATATGTTAGTGTAGGAATAGCATATACAGTAGATGGTTTCAAAGCTAATAGACACTGACTAAAAGAATCAAAACTCAAGAGAACCGACAGAAATCAAACTGTGAACACTTGTGACTGTGTCTGTGGGAGGAAGAGAGGGAGAAAGATAAATGAGACCAAACAAAGTTTTGTTTCAGACTATTTCAGTCTACCCTTTATTTTTTATTTTTTCTCTCTTCTTCCTTTTTCATTGAAATCACCAGTTCTTCTGTGTGGGACCTCACACACACACACACACACACACACATGAAAATAGGCATATACTCAGGAACTTAGTTCATCTTGAGAAATAGGAACATTGCCAAGTCGTCATTATCTAAGACAACATCAATAGATCTTAAAATATTTATTTTGTCAGAAAGTCTTTGTTTGCTTAGTGTGACTTCCTCATAGGTTTGTGGTGAATGATGCAGTTCTGGGAGTGTGAGAAATGTTGGACCAGTTGGGTCTTGTGCCCTTAGAGGTTTTGAATTTTTCATGCAGTTTTGCATCAAGTCTGTAGAACAGGTTGGTTATTGTGTGCATTGTTAATCTTGGTTTCACAAGGTTTTTTTTTTTTTCATATTTGTGTATTTACAAGTGTTTTGGCCTTTCAAATTACTGTGGACATCTAATGGCAAGCAACAATGCAGAGGGCTAAATGGGACATTCTTCAGATTTGAAATAGGAAGCATCGTAAAAAAATGTACACAAAGGTTTTCCTTCATGTAAATGATCGCTCAGGGGTTTAGCTAAACCACCGTGAAATACTGTGTGAAACTGAATTAGGGCAGAGTCAGACATATGTCACTATTAGTTTTTTTTTTACAATAGTAATAATAATAATAACTTAAAAATATAATAAATGATAAATATAAATATAATAAATTATAACTAGGACTGTTAAATGTTTAATTTTTTTTATCTAATTAATTACATGATGTGGTAATTAATTAATCTAATTAATCACACACTAAATTTGGAGAAATTACTCTGAAAAGATAATTTAAAGTCATTGTTGTGCAAAGCATCAACATTTATTACATATGCTCTTTTGGAGATGATGACAGAATTGTCTTTTTTTTTTTGTAACTTTAATAATTTATTTTCTTAATTTTGTTATTTTTTGTAAAATATGAAATGATTTCTTTAATGAAATGATACTCTAAATAATAAACTAAAACTGCCAGTAGGTGGTGGTAAATGTCTTAATGATTAAGTCATCGAGTCATTTATTTGTTCTTTGAATTCGTTCAAATGGCTGATTCATTCAGGAGTGAAGTAAATTGTTCTTTATGAATGGTTCAATGAATCATAAGGCTTGTTCAACTTGAAGCGGATCATCACCATCAGACCGATCGGTGTGTGACATCAAAGAACCGCAAGAGCTTAGAGAGCAGACAACTCTTGTGCTTTTGAAACGATCTTGTGGTACTTTGATGTCATACACCGAAATGCGGTATGTGCAGCGCCACTTCAAATCCAACTCTAGTATGGCCAATGGTTCAATGCGCAAGATGGTGCACCAAATTCGATCAAAACGTTGATTAAGAAATGAAATGCTGATCTGGGTTGCTAGGAGATGAAGAGTTCTGCTTTGTCTCAAACGGCCGTTTTGCCCCATATCTTGAATTTCATGCAGTAAGTTGTTGCCCTGCCTCATATTAGTCATCAGTCGACTGTATGAAATGGCAGATGATCCACATAGCTCTGGGGTGGGGCATGTGCGTTAATGCGTCAATTACCAGCCTTAATTATAAAAAAATAAATAAATAAAAAAAAATCATGCCAATAATAACCAACATTATTTGCCTTAAATATGATATTCAAGTGTTTCCACAAAATAATACTGTGAATAGAAAGTGGACTTACAATATTATGTATATTTATATTTTAAACATACTCAAATCTAGTTTTTTTAAATGCTTACAAAGCCTTGAAAGAAATCTGTTATCAGTTTTATGTTTCAACTCTCAAGTTCAGTTGACTTTATAAGTTGGCTGTTAAGCTTACACTTTGACAACAAAATTGACAGTTACATTTTTGTTACCAAACTGGTCACAGTCATTAATCACAGTTATTTGTATCAAAACTGATTACCAGTCAAAATGTAACAATTGTGATGGATCTATGTGACACTAGTGATACACAATGACCAGTATATTGTAGCATTCATGTCATAATTACTGTAATTAATAGATGACAATTTGGATGTTCTATGAATGTACTAGAATTTAGCGTTTTTATGGCAACATTATAACACCAAAATTAATTTGTGAAATTTGAATAATCAATACACAAAACAACAGTACAACAAGTATGCAATCGTCATGCAAATGCACTAATACATTAATGCAGCCACATGAAACTGTATGTTTTTATTTTCAGATTATTCTTGCATGATTAAGACATAAACAGAAATATTGTAAAATAACTGTTTTCTACATGATGTTTCAGTCAGGTCAGGTAGCACAAGTTAGAGCTAAGTTGTTATTAAGAGATCCATGAGAAAACAAACCCATTTTGCTATTCAGAATCGTGTAATAATGGTAATTCTGACACTGTATGTGTCACCCAGTATAAATGTGTATTGTGACATGTGACATAAAAGAATGTTGATGTCGCACAGTCTGTCAAGGGGTCTCTTAGGGGTCACATCATAAGATTATAAAATCTGACAAGCATCTGTCATTAAGGACAGAAAAATCACAGAGCGTACAGCCTTGACTAGCTGTCCGAGATTGCAGATCTCTTGTCATTTTCACATACACTTTTCAGTGACAGCATATGTTTGAGAAAGTGTGAGCGTTTTGTGAGATGCTGGTGTAGCAGCATTACAGGCCTGCCAACACCTCCCACTGCTTTTAACCCCTCCAGGAGATGCAGCCATCCAGAAATGCCCATCTGTGCTTCTACCTCCTCCAGCGAGATCTATCTGTGTGTGCTTATACCTGGCACAGACCCACACACATTTACAGTGTGAATACACTGCAGCACTGTTTGCAGTTTGCTGTTGCCGCCCCATCCCTGCGTGCTTGTAGAGACAGTGCTAGCCTGCAGCTGCTGCCCAGCATGAATAGAAACGTATTACAGTGGCGCCCATCACATGCCAGCTGACACGTAACCTTTTATTTCCCCTTAAACCTCAAAGACTGCTGATTTATTGTAAAAGCTCTGCTGATAAGTTTGTAATGAGCCTGATGACAAGTACTTTGTTTTGTGTACATGCACTATGATTCTGTATCAGTGACAACGATGTAGAGGAGTACAAAAGTACCAGTACTTCCGTACTAGGGATATTATTACGGTATTGAAATTTAGTAAAAAAAAAATTGGTAATAATACAGTATAACAGGTTTAATAACTTTTTTCTTATATCAAAAATATCTATGCAATAAAGCAATACAGAAAAATACATAAAGTTAAAAGGGACCCACTTTATATTAAGTGGCCTTAACTACTACGTACTTACATTTTAATTCATAATTTAGTACAATGTACTTATTGTGTACATACATGTTTTTACATTGTACTTATATATTTAAAAAAAACGACATGCAATTACATTTGTATTTAATTTCTGTAATTACATTTATAATTACACTGTTGACCCATACTTTACACCTTAACCCACCCTTAAACTTACCCATACCTCCAACCCTCTCCCTAACCTTACCCCTTTCCCACCTCAATAGCAGCAAAAGTGTTTTAAAATACAATATGAACACAATAAGTACATTGTACTTATTTTTTTATGTAAGTACATAGTAGTTAAGGCCACCTAATATAAAGTGGGACCGTTAAAAGTTTTACACTTGCAAAAGAATGGTAAGTTATGAAGGTCTAATGTAAAGTGCGAATGAACAATAAAGAATCAAAACACTTTAAAAAAAATCTAGGGCACGTTGTAATACAGATTAAAATGTAAAAAAAAAAAAAAAATTTGAAAATAAATATCCTGTTAAGTCTAAATATTACGTGTTTGGCGCTGTGATGAACAAGACAATCTTAATGGCTATTTAAATACGTTTTAGAAAGTAGAGCAGCTGCTTTATTTATGGGGTTTTCAGGGTAACGGCTGCATCTTCTGCATTTTAGTGTCATCTGCTGTCAGTGGATGTGCTTTCATTCAGTGCTTCTCTAACGTTTTCCCCCATGTGCTTCTCATGCATGCTTGTTTATATCAGAGCACACACACGAAAATGCCTCATAACGCTTGTACACGTAAATCTACTCTAAAGGGTTAAGCAGCATACAGCGGCATTGTGCATTTTTACCAGTTGATGGGAAAAGTGTTATTAAAATGCATTGCAAATTCTGAATAATTTTGTTATATGTAATTATTCACGGTATTGAGACATGCGAACGATAAGAATATCGTGCATATTCATTAACGTGATATATCATAATACTGAATACTGGCACGTCTATTCAGAACTAAGTTGATACTTAAATAAAAAAAGTATTGATATCAGCCTTTCCACACTATCAGTAGTACCATGTAATGGGTCAGACCAGTACTAGCTGATAGGTGGCTGCATTAAAGTTTCTATTTACAACATGTTTTTGAAGCATTGTGTCATGGTTGTGTTGAGGAAGGAATACAAAGATGAAAATAAATTCAACAAGTAGTTTAACAGTATCCAGGAAGAAGATAAGCCACATAGATGAGGGGTTGACAGACACTAATTGAAACATAATACCGGACCAAGACTAGAACCAAAGAGTGAGCTTAAATAAGGCAGGCAGCTGATGACAAACAGGTGATGGGAATTAACTAATGAGCACTAACGAATCAGTGAGCTAAACGAGGGCACAGAAGAACTAAACAGACCAGGGGGCCATTTCAGAAAGGAGGTTGAGTGAAAACTCTGAGTATGTTAACCCTGAAATGAGGGAAACTCATTTTCTGTTTTCTGTTTCAAAATGGGAGGTTTGTCAAATCCGAGAAAGCGGGGTAAGTCAATCCCATTTCTGAAAGAGAGGTAACTTATACTCCAAGTCATTTACCATGGTAACTTACTCTATGAACCTAACATTTTTTTAATTATATTCCAGTGTGGTAATAATAATAATCTAATAGGCCACAGTTTTTCTATATTTCACTATGTTCTTCCCTAAACTTAGACGAGTTGATGCGTACCTCTCCCTTCTCAGTGAATCACTCACTTAATCGCTGTAGTGTGCGGTGCCACTATGTTAGCGTATATCCGCTTAGAAAATTACGTTTTATTTTGGGTCGCCATACTTACTTATGTAACTACTTGCGTAACCATCTTTAAATAAGGAAAACATGGAAGTTTTTAGTGGCTTCTAAATTCATCCCTGTTTGGATCCTATGGAATGGATGATGCTAAGCTAAACGCTACCATAGTGGCACCATGCGCTACAGTGATTGAGTGCATGCACTGAGACGGGAAAGGTACATATCAACTCCTCTAAGTTGAAGGAAGAACATAGTGAAATAGGGGAAAATGGTGGAGTTTTCCTTTAATGCAAATGGAAAACATGATTATTCGGAGTGTCTATTACTAAGTGCACATCTACCGTAGCTCCACCCTGCAATGCAACACTGTCAGGATCTTGCCCTGACAGTCTTGTCTGTCCTGACTTTGTTCAGTGTTTCGAATTTTTGTCTGTGCTCTTCATGTCCTGCCTTGCCAGTCAAGTTCCTGTTTCCCCTATGGGGTAGTTTTAGTTTGTTTATTTTATTTTATTATTAATAAAGAGACCTTCTCTCTGCAGTACTGAGTCCTTGCCTCATCCCTCTACCCGAACCCTGACAAACACAAGGTTAAATATGACGCATTTGAATAACAGCTTCAGCGGTGTAGATAGCAACGTGTTGAGCATGGAAAACTAGCTTGTGATGCGATTGACGGGGTATGAGTCCAGCTTTTGTCAAGCTCGTTCTTCTCACTTTTCCCATCACATATCACATTAGAATTCATTTTCAATAATGAAAAAAATGTTCTTAAATGTAAGTAAAGTGCGTAACGAGCGTTTAATAATGATAAAAGTATTTATAATTTTAATAGATGTAATCATTTACAATACGTTATTTTGCATCCTGTTAATGTACAATACTGAGGTTGAAATAGGCCTAGTATGTATCTGCCAGTATAAAGTATACATAGCATCTAATTATTATCTAAATATTACAATTTATTATTACACATTTTTATTATCATTGAACATGGCTTTTCTTAGTCAAGTTTTAACTTTAAGTTGCTTGTACCTCCTTATTGAAATGGGCCCCAGATGACAAAAAAAAAAAAAACTGAAGAGTTTTGACGTTGTGATAATCATAACAATGGAAGGGACAAAAGGACAAAAAATATCTGATATGTCACATATTTATTTTATTATTTTTATTATTATTTTATTATTAGTAACTTTACATTTGATTTTTTTAATGTAATGTTTACTTAATTGAACAATATTTGAAGGTCACATGCTAAAGATGTAATATGTTTAAATGTGCTCATTTATTTTTTGTTTTTTATTAATAGCATTAATAATTAAACTAAGTAATTTATTTAATAATTAGATTTTCAAATAGTTAAAAGTGCTATAAAAATGAAATAGCTTTTGCTATGAACTGCAGAATTTTACTGGTATTGGTACCGACTACTGAATTTTTGGTAACATGACAACACTAATACAGAATCAAGATATATGCAGTATTTTCATGATTTTTCATTTTTCTAAATCTTCTTAAAATTCTGTATTGATCAAAATACATTTTGTTTAGAAGGCAGGTTGTTGTTATCTAGCTTTAACGAAAGAAAGAAACACTGACCAATAGAAAAAATATTGAAGATATTTTTTTTCAAAAAACAATTATCTTTTTATATCAAGTGAAAAATATACCAATATAAACGGTTTCAACGGCATCAACATAAACAAACGTTAATGCGCGTGAGCACTTTTGTGGACCTAACTTAACTTCCGGTAGACTCCAAATAGAATCAATAACAACAGCCAAGTCCCTCTAGAGTAGATATTTTTTGATAACAAACAAAATGTGTTTTCTGTGTGGATCAGGTGGACTTAATGAAAATGCTAATTCATTATTTGCCAGCAGGAGATGTTTTAAAGCATAGACATAAAGCGCGAGAAATAGAGGTTTCCCCAGTAACAGCTGTAAACAAAGCAGAGCTGATACGCTCATACGCTGCTTTATCACGCATATAACATGCACGTCTTCTTTCAGAAATACAGCGATATAAAAACACCTGAGCCCAACTTCAGTCTACTCATCACCTTGGCTTTAACTGCATTGTAGATGGCACCGCAGCCAGACCGATATAACACAGACCGGAAGTTAACTTAGGTCCAGGCGCGTGCGCCCGATGAAACCGTCTATAGGCATTTAAACAGTTCAATGGTTTTAAATGCAGTTAAATGTAACAGTGAAATATTTTATTACTAATTCACCATTAACATTTAGTTAATTTGATTTATCAAATTTATCCACATTTTTTATCATTTCAGTAGTTTTAATAAAGAAAATAAATTTAAATACAGTTTTATATACACCTATTTATTTGTCAGTTTGACAAGTCGTGTATTTTATTAAAACATTTCTATTTTAATTTCTATATTGATAACTGATCTCTTTTATTTTATTTTTAAGTGGCACTTTTAATTCTCAGTAAGAACAGTGCCTGTAAAATCCAAAAGGCAGAAGTGTGTGCCATTTTAGGTTTCAGAAGGGTGCTCATTAGTGTCCTGTTAGCCCTGCACTGTTTTATAGCCCTGCTTTGTAGCCGGCTTCTACCGGACAGTCCCTGCAGCATTACGTCACCCAGTGTGGACTTGAAAGAGGGCCTTTACTTTCAAACCCAACACATTATTTAAGAGGTAAAACCCAGAAAGGAAGAGGATAGAGTGAAACCCGGCATTGCACTTGGTGTGAATGAAACAATTGTGTTATTTTGTTGCATCAGACATGGTGTGACCAGGCCTTTAGGATCTGATGAAATTTGCCACTTTTCCTGTGCAAATAATTTGTCACCATCCCAAACTATAAGAACATACACTGCGGCGGAAACCCTCCCTGCAGCTGACTGGGATGTCAATGACCAAACCACTCATAAATCATTCCGATTGGACTTTGCAGAGACAGGATCCACACTTCTCCCCTTCCTCAGTCAGAATTCCAATGTCTGGTTTTAAAATATGAAGCACCGGCATCTCATAGTTGTGGATGCTCTGGAAGAGAGCATTTAATAAAACATAACTAGCGTTGCCTTGTGTGTGTTCTAATACTCCAACCACAGGATTTGTGATCGACTCTCCTATCTTCTATACTTAGAGTGCTGGGCTATGAAAAATGAATTCCTATACCCCCCTTCTGTGAGAAAATAGCTTTGCTTCACATGAGACCAGGATTGTTGTTTTGATCCAAAATATCTAGATTATGAATCTAAATTATGCATATTCCTATCTTCCCTAAGTGTTGCTTTGTTAAATTCCCTTGCATAGTTAATAAAGTTATTTGTACCCAACATACACTTTTTGAAAATTCAGAGCTCTATGTTAAAACTAAAAAAAAATGAAGCTAGGTCAAATTGACTGTTTTATGAAAGCCTGTTTCTTCCTCAGAGTAAAAAAAAAAAAAAAATTATAGATAGATAGATAAAATGGTAACTATGTACTTCTTATTTCTTGTAATTGTGAATTTTTATTGATCCCCTATTGATCACACACACCCTTTCAGTCTGGATTATTTGGATGCATATAAATGCATCTTATGTGACTTACCTTACGTTTGCTACTTACAATTTTACAACAGCAACTTCAGTTCTGGTGTTTGCCATTTTAATTCCTGTACCTTCAAGTTCCAACTCATATAGTTGCAATTTATTTACCATAGTACATCCAACCAATAGAATCCATCAAATATACACCATTTAAGTTTACAATAAAACGAATACAATTCCCATTATAACACTGAAATTCATTCATTTCTGCTTTGGGATGTGTTCTATATATTTTATGTATATAGCCTATATATAACATAATATAGAGGAAGTCGTGGCCTAGTGGTTAGAGAGTTTGACTCCTAACCCTAGGATTGTGGGTTCGAGTCTCGGGCCAGCAATACCATGACTGCGGTGCCCTTGAGCAAAGCACTGAGCCCCAACTGGCTGGCTGTCCACTGCTTCAGGTGTGTGTGTGTTCACTGCTGTGTGAGTGCACTTTGAATGGGTTAAATGCAGAGCATTATTTTTTTTCTGCAGACAAGATTATAATGGTATAACTACTTTTACAGAAATAACTTAATTACTGAATTTCACTGGAAAGACTATTTTTTATATATATAAATAAAGAACTGTATTTCTTTAGTCAATTATTAAAGCATTACATGTTCCATTATATTTGTGATTTTAAGAACAAGTGGAAAATGTGCTGAATGCTTCTTTTCTCCCAAGTGATATTAGCAAGCAGTTAGACTGAAATGACATTTGTTTAACGCAGAGGCAGGTGCGAGTCGAAGCAGGTTGCGCACGTGCGTCAAGCCTCATCTATACTGCCAGATGCGCTCGTGGAGATTTGCGGTGCAGGGCCGCACGAGAATATAAACGAGCGTTACAAAACAGGCTGCGTGAGTGCGGCAAGTGTGAACGGCTCGTCTGTGACTCGGGATTTGCGCCACGTGGGGCAGAGAGGAGCAAAGAAGGATTCAGAGACACAGGCTGTGTGTGCAGTCTTCTGAATTGGGAATAGCGAACATTCAATAAGGGATGCTCTTGATATGCATTGTGATGCAGCTCTTGCTAATGATCGTTTTGGTTCATTGTCTGTCTTTCCGAAGCTTAAGTGACATAACGTTTTTTCTTTAGTTTTAATTTGCCTAACTATTGATCTCACCCTGTAGACGCCATAATACCACTCTGTCTCTCTCCTGCTTTCCGTTTTTTTTTATTTATTTATTTTTATTTTTTTTAATGGCGGGCATTTACACATTGATTAGAGTAGTGCTGATTGGGGAGAACGGAGGTGCGCTCACTCTGTTTGTAAGTAAGTCTGTCACTCAAGGCTGACAGTTATGCATATGCTCTGGGACAGAGTAATATCGCGTCCACATCGCAGGCTTTTGCGATTAGCAAATCACAACGTCTCAAATCGCGATTTCGATTCGATTTCGATTAATTGCAAAGCCCTAATTTCAATTAATCGAATTAACCTACCGGCTACTAGTCGACGCCAAGCTTTAAGCGGCATGGCAGAGCATTGAAGTCGACTAGTCGATTAGTCGGTGCAACCACTAGTGTGTGTATGTATACATCATTCTTGGACTTGAGCCTTATGTTTTTCTATTACAACTGATGCTGCCATTCATCCTGAGCTCTGTTACCACGGCAGCAGGGGAGCGTAGTTGTGGCTGGTATGAGCAGACCACATCAGCATCAGTGAAAGGAACAACAGATGATTCTGGCTCTCAGAACGCCATCTCTCTCACATACAATACTTCAGTGCAAAAGTTTTACAGTTGACACTTGCACGCGCCTTCCAGTTCTTTTCATGAATACCCTTGAGGAGAAGACAAATTACACCTGTCTGCACTTTCTTGCTGACTTAAAAAAAAAAAAAGAGAGAGAGGAGAATATTTACTTTGTGTCAGTGATATGAATATTTTTTCTTATGTTACAGGGGGAGGGAATCGTCCTTGCATTTATAGGACACACACTCTGGTAAGCTGTTTCTGCTGCATGTGTGGGGCTGCAAAATGTACTGTTTAGCTGTGATAAACAATTGTGCATTTTATGGCTATTTCATACTGTTGCACAGCAATACACATTTAATAATTCAATATAGTATCACAATATAATAATTGGATTGCGATTGAAACTGGGCTGAATAGGACAACCCATTACATGTCAATGTGAGCGAGTGAATCTGCTGGATAAGTTTTAGTCTACTCTATCTCATGTGGCTCACTTCTTTGATGTCCACAGCAGTGCCTCAGAGAAGTAAAACATAAATTTAGGGATCCAAAGTTAGGTTTTTTTAAGCCCTGTAGGTCCATGGAGGACCTTCAGGGGGTCTGTGGATAGATATAAAACATATAAAAATATAAAAAAGAAAAAATATATAAAAAGACCAAAAAATATTTTATATATAGTATGTCCAGTTTATAAATGTGGAATATTATCTGCTTTATAAGCATTATACTTGGTTGGCTGAGAGTCTGGACAAGGTGGTCTCTAAGTCAGTAAAGTAAACCATTGGTCTAAACCAGGGAACGGCAACCCGCGGCTCTTTTATCCCTCTGCAGTTGCTCCCTGTAGCATGGCTGTACAGTACGCAGGGGAGTTGCCCCCCGACTTTTAATAAAACCTAAACTCTTCCCATGCACTTTTACTTAGGCAAGTGTGTTCACGTAGAGGTTATCAAGGGCCAATGTGAATACATCTAGATATAAATGAAAAGACACAATATAGTCACATCATTATGGATACATTATATTCTTATTCAAAACAATGTGAACATCACGGAGCGCTGAACACTCTCATGCGCTGTATGTATCATTCATATTTGAAGCTGGAGGGTGCTCTCGTACAGAAAGTCCAAAACGGACTCGAATGATAGAAGTAACTTTTGACACCAGGAAATCCCTGTGGACAAAGGCATCGCTGTAGCTAAGCGGAATAACATACATAAACCTTAACTGATGAAACGTGAAGACAATAAACGATTGCGACAATATATGGTTTATGTGTGTTTTTCAAGTCTTTAATATGAATGATATACTTGTAATTGACATAGCATTAATTACAGCACAGAAGAGAAGCTATAAAATATATTTTCTGCCTTATTCTGTGATAAAAATGGAAAGTGTTTGTAGTATATTAACTATTATACTGATTATACAATCATAACCATAAAATTGTTATTTGTAAAATACACAGAGAACAAAATTATAAATGCAACAGTTTTGTTTTTGCCCCCATTTTTCATGAGCTGAACTCAAAGATACGAAAACCAGTCAGTATCTGGTGTGACCACAATTTGCCACACGCAGTCCGACACATCTCCTTCACATCGAGTTGATCAGGTTGTTGATTGTGGCCTGTGGAACGTTGGTCCACTCCTCTTCAATGGCTGTGCGAAGTTTTTGGATTTTGGCAGAAACTGGAACATGCTGTCGTATACACCGATCCAGAGCATCCCAACTTGCTCAATGGGAGACATGTCCTATGCTGGTCATGCAAGAACTGGGATGTTTTCATCTTCCTGGAATTTGGTACAGATCCTTGCAACATGGGGCGGTACATTATCATGCTTCAACATGAAGTGATGGTCATGGATGAATGGCACAACAATGGGCCTCAGGATCTCGTCACCATATCTCTGTGCATTCAAAATGCCATCAATAAAATGCACCTGTGTTCATTGTTCATAATATATGCCTGCCCATACCATTACCCCACCGCCACCATGGGCCACTTGATCCACAACATTGACATCAGCAAACTGCTCACCCACAGAACGCCATACTGAACACTCTGCCCTGTACAGTGAAAACCGTGATTTATCCGTGAAGAGAAAACCTCTCCAAAGTTCCAGACGCCATCGAATGTGAGCATTTTTTCCACTCAAGTTGGTTACAATGATGAACTGCAGTCAAGTCGAGACCCTGACGAGTATGACGAGCATGCAGATGAGCATCCCTGAGACGGTTTCTGACAGTTTGTGCTGAAATTCTTTGGTTATGTAAACCAATTGTTGCAGCAGCTCTCCGGCTGGCTGGTCTCAGACAATCTTGGAGGTGAAGATGCTGGATGTAGAGGTCCTAGGCTATTGTGGTTATATGTGATTTGTGGTTGTGAGGCCGGTTGGATGTACTGCCGAATTCTCTGAAATGCCGTTGGAGACGGCTTATGGTCAAGAACATTCCTGCTGTTACCATGCCAATTGCACGCTCCCTCAAAACATCTGTGACATTGTGCTGTGTGATAATTTTAGAGTGGCCTTTTATTGTGGCCAGCCCAAGGCACACCTGTGCAATAATAATGCTGTCTAATCAGCATCTTGATGTGCCACACCTGTGAGGTGGATGGATTATCTCGGCAAAGGAGAAATGCTCACTAACACAGATTTAGACTGATTTGTGAACAATATTTGATAGAAGTATTGAGAGGCTGTTTGTGTACATAGAAAAGTCAATAAAATGAATCATTCATTTTAATCAGCAAAAAAAAAAAAAAAAAAAAAACATTACATACATTGTTGAGCATTGTAAATACTGGGAGTGCTAAAGGAGACAGAGACTATTGCATAGACTATTTAAACAGAGACTATTGCATTATATGAATGTAATGCCACACCCTTAGTATTCAGTACATTCAGATTCAGAATTATTTTAGGGTGGATGCATGTGTGCCTCCCATATGTGTGCATATCTATGCATCTGATTAATTATTTTTACAGTTTTCTGTTTATGCTGCATGCTTCTGAGCACTCGCAACAGGTCTGACAGCATTGAGATGAGGCTGAGACATTGTTAATATTCCTCTCTGGGTGAATAAGCATTTTCCTGCATGTGAGTCAGCCCAGTTACCACTTCTGTTTGTCCAGGCTCAGAGCTACTGCTCAGTGAAGGAGAATCCCAGCACAAACCCACCTCATCTACCCTCTTAAACATGTCTCAACCATCTTTCAACAGGCCAACTAGAGCATGTCAGCAGCCTCTCAGCCTCACTCCCCTTAAACCCTCTCAGAACACTCTTCTCTTCTCTCCCTCACTCTTTCTATCTCTTTTTCAGTCTTCCCTCCATCAGACGACACAGTCAGGGGGCAAATGTGTCACATCTCATAGCTCGGGAGTTTCATTATTAGGCCCTTCCTAAAAATAGACACAAAAAATGTGGCTCTCCATTTTCTCAGTGTATGAAATGATGACCGATGCCACAAAGCTCAGGGTTTTTGACTCTAGAAACACCTGGGTTTCACTTTAATGTTCTTATAGACTCTCAATTAAGAGCATAGCAAAGTTACTAGAAATGGCGCAACCTGTTAAATGCATTAGACCAGAGGTCCCGAACCACCAGGTCGCGACCCACTACCAGGCCGTGGAAGATTTGCTACCTGTTCGCAAGAACATTCTGGGGAAAATGTGTATAGATATGACACTGTTATTTATTTATGTTAATGATTGTTCTAATTATTATGTATTTTCATGCAAACGATTGATATGTTGTAGTAATTTGACAATTTCACATTAAAGGAGGGGTGAAATGCTCGTTTTCACTCAATATCCTGTTAATCTTGAGTACCTATAGAGTAGTACTGCATCCTTCATAATTCCAAAATGTCTTTAGTTTTATTATATTCATAAGAGAAAGATAGTCTGTACCGATTTTTCCCGGAAAAACATGAGCGCCTGGAGGCTTGACGTGTGGGCGGAGCTAAAGAATCACGAGCGCCAGTAGGCTTTTGTGTTGAGAGCGTTTGAAAGCTGTGACATTACTGTGAGAAACAAACCATGGCTAACAGTCAGATTCAGCCGTTTATTTATGATCCAGAATCTTAATTTTAAGCAGTTTTACTCACCGCCTGTGGTTCCAACACACAATCGTGACCCTTTTTCGTTGGGATTGCATCATCCTTAAGAAATAAACGGTACGCAAATCCCTCATCAAACTGGGCCTTGTTTGTAAAACAAGCATCTTCGAAATGCAGGGAACAAACACAAACACTTGCACAACTCCGTTGATGCTCTGTAAAAATAAACTCCATCCACTGGTCCCTTAATGCTGTTTTTTCTTTGGTAATCTGTGCAGGGTTGTCTTGCCCTGGCAACCAAAAACACACTTCTTTTGTGACTTCGCGACGCTCTGATCAGTGAATGAATGTCTGTGCTCAGCCTCTCAGTGCTCTGCTATATGGGAGCGCGCGCTCTTCCGGCAGAAGTGCCCTTAAGACCCATATAAGGAAATTCTGCTCCATCTAACGTCACACAGAGCCATACTCGAAAAAAACTTTCCGAAACTTGTGACAAACCGGAAGGAGTATTTTTGGAACAGAAATACTCCTTCAAACGTACAACTTAATTTTTTAAACTTTGTCCATGTTCAGCATGGGAATCCAACTCTTTAACAGTGTAAAAAAACTCAGTATGCATGAAATAGCATTTCACCCCCCCTTTAAATAAGTAAATGAAAGATTGCTCTGATCTGTCATATGTTAGAAGTTAAATGGATCGCAGTTGATCCGTAGCCTACTATGTACGGTTGAGACTCTACCGTTTCGGCACACATGTGATTTGCAAGCAATTTTAAACCACAATAAGAAGAAACATAAGAGAGAGCACAGTTCGTTACTCGTGCTGTTCTCACAAAACAATCAAAGCACACACAATAGACATGTTTCAGACAGCACAGATATACAGAAATGCCAAGCCTATACATACACATAAAATTAGCCTATCTCTTTTGGTTTTATTTTGTGCAGGTGTCTTAGGTCTCATAATTACACAAATCTAAAGATTAGGGTCAGATTTACTAACAGCTTGGTGTTAAAACCTACTTTCAGGATTTACTAAAGATCCTCAGTGAAAGGTGTGGACACAGGCATTTTTTGAGACTGACATTTTTGCATATGCATTTGTAGGAGTGTCCCTTTCAATCGCAGAATTTATGAGAGGAGAGTATTTAAATGAATCATGCAACATGATTTACTAAGGTTTGTGGTACTCGATTTACTGGTTTTTGTATCTTTTCAATGGGAGCGGCTTACTTCTGCCAATATTCAGTTTTCATAGCAACCAAATATATCAACTGAAAAAAAAACACAGTGCCACAGAAACACTCTCAAGAGCTCACAGCTAGGCATTTTCAGCTGGGCTAAGAACACTTTGGTGGACACATGGCCTTAGTGTTTAATATGAACTGTTTCAATTTATCTGTGAATAATCGAAAAACAGAGAGTTACAGGAATGTAATTTTGTATAGTGTTGTGTAAGATAAGACTGCTGTAAAAAAAACAATCTGAAACTAGCATTTAAGATCTTGCAAGTCACTCCCTGTCTTTTTGAGCATTGCCGTATTTTTCTGACTACAAGTCGCACCTGAGTATTAGTCGCATCAGTCCAAAAATACATCATGTTAAAGAAAAAAAAAACATATATAAGTCGCACTGGACTATAAGTCGCATTTATTTAGAACCAAGAACCAAGAGAAAACATTACCATCTACAGCCGCGAGAGGGCACTCTATGTTTTCAGTGTAGACTACAGGAGCAACATAAGGCGCCCTCTAGCGACTGTAGACGGTAATGTTTTCTTGGTTCATGTCAAATTAATTTCAATAAATAAGTCAACTATAAGTCACAGGACCAGCCAAACTATGAAAACAAGTGTGATTTATAGTCCGGAAAATACGGTACATTTTTATATAATCGGAAAGAGCACTGCTGATAAAAATTTCTGATATATAAACTACAACAAGACAGCAGTCAGACTTCCTTTATGTGTCACTTCTCTAGTTTATAAAAAGAAAGTGCATTCAGTATATAAGCAGTCATAAGCACACATGTTGGTTTCAGTCTCCTGGTGATACGCATTGACACAATGGCTTTTAGGTGATGCTATATGTTAAATCCCAACTCTGAACCTAACACGAGTCAAATTTTGTTGTATTTTACTTCGCTTCGCAGGCAGCTGTACCTTGCGCATGAATTCAGCTGCATGCCAGCAAACCAATGAGACCGCGTTATAATCCTTACAAGTCATAGCAAAAGAGTGGAAGCACAAGCTGCTGTGAATCCACTTGCCTGGAGGCTTTCATTAAGAAAAAAAATAATAAAAATATTGCCACATACTGAAAAGTACCATTGTTTGTCAAAAGTTTATTTGACATACTTATTCCCAACCCTTTATTAAGCTTTAAGTTACATCTCAAATGACAAGGGATCAGCTTATAATTATGTTTATATTTATTAACCCACAAACTTAGTTTCTCATATTGCCTGGGTATGCTTATATGGACGAAACACCACTGTAATAATGTTACAGTGAGTTACTAATATGATTGTAAATGAGTCAAAAATTACACATTCATAGCTTAGTCATTTAAAATCAAATCCCCATTGCACTTGTTGTGTTGGCATACAGTGTTAGCATGGCTAGTCTATGGCTAACACGTGACCTGATTTACACAACGACTTTTATGTGCTGGATATTTAAATGAATCAGTCAGACAGATTCATGAATCAGTCTCAAATTCACAAGTTATCAATTTGAATTAGTTACTCAATTAATGTTAGTACACTTTGAGCGGATTGTAGACATCAACCTGTGCACAAAAAGTTGTAGTAGTGAGACTGAATTTGTTTTTCAGATGTCTTCAGATGTTTTATTTGCACGTTTTAGTGATCCACTGAAGTTACTCGTGTGAGTGTGTGTGTGCCTGTGTATTTTATCAGGATTGGCCCTGCTGCAAATGCTTAAGTTGCTTAGCAACAACTGTTAGTGTTCTTCAGGAAATGTTGGCTGAGGGGCTTGTTTGCTTGATGGTGCTTATAGGAGCTTCCTTCACTAAATGCCAATAAAGTCAGCTCATGCCATCTCTATCTAGAGCACTCACACACTCTTATCTATATGGCAAGGTTGATAGGGCTTTTCATGGAGGCTGACATTACTGTCTACTGTGAGCTTACTAAAAAATACTTATATCATCGCAGATGCTATTTCCTGGCGTATTATCTCAATAGAGCACTGAAAAGAGAAAAACACCAAAGTTCAATACTATGTGTTTTTTATTTTATTTTCTGCTGGCCCTGGCAATATTTTTACTGTGCAACACCATATTTTTATCTGAATTTATGTCTGACAAGCTTTGCAATCAGTTGTATGAAAGGGGTGGAGTTATGGAAAGTTAATGATTGGAGAGGTCCGGTATACATCAGCAGAACATTTCACAGGAAGATTGAGTTTATAAAAAAACATGGATGGATTCATTCACAGTAAGATCAATACAATTCATTTAGAAAATAGAAATTTAAATTTCATGCTGACTTTTTCCTTACAAAATAAAATTTGCATAACGCCACCCAAATGTTCACGTTTGCTACTTCCCATTAAAAAAATGGTAGCATATATCGGAAGCAAATTCCTTTATTAACGTACACTTCAGCGGTTCTCAGTTCCAGTCCTTGTGCCCCCAGCATTCCATATTTTTCTTGTCTCTCTTTGTTAACACACCTGCTTCAGATAATCAGCTCGTTAAATGTGAGCTCCGTGAATGAACTGTGTCCCCATTGACATGGTCCCTACCCAGTGTTCATTGCTCCCTACTCCCTGAGCAGGGGAAATCTGTTGAAGTTTACGTCACTTCTAAACCTTCATTCATGGATTTGCGCTGCACAGCTTCTTCACACACGGACAAGTGTTACATCATTTACCTCTGTAAATAAAATTTCAATTCACGTCTCGCACACTTATATGCACTTTGAATGGAACATATATGTTCGGTTTGAACTGGAATCATGGCAGAATATCCTGTGATGTCCACTTCGCAGGGCACTTACGTTCGAATAGAACAAATGTCTGAAGCGATAAGAAAAACATACAAAATGTGCAAAGCAGGGGGTCGCGAGGACTGGAATTGAGAACTGCTGCCCTACACCAACCCTAAGTCTACCCTTACAGTAGGATAAATACAGTGTTGGTAGCATAATCTGACAGGTAGCATTATTTGTTAGAACACTGGGAGACAGTATCACAGTATAGTAAGGGGCGTTACATTTCTGTCACTCACTTGAGGCATTCGGCCAATAACAATGCACTGGATATCTGGCCAATCAGACGCTTTTCAGAACGATGAGCTTTGTAAAAATTGACGTGATTCAGAAAGGCGGGGCATAGAGGAGAAACAATAATGTACAGTATGTTGGAAAATAATGTTTTTAGTTTTTTTTTTCTTAAATCGCATAAACATTTCTTTACACCAAATACACTTTTTAGCAACATCATATGACTGCTTTAAAACTTGACGAAGTCCCAGAAAAAGGTGCAGTCTCACGGATATGCCTTTACTGTCTTTCCTGAACTGTATATTTGTTTTGAAGCTGCTGCCACAGCAAAAATTTTCATGGGAGCCCGCATGAGCTGACGGCTGTCCTAACGGTGCAGTGGAGGAACGGGACGTGTGTTGACCCGCATCACACAGAAGAATCTGTGATGTTGACATTCTTGCACACTGTCACATACTTTGTATCATTAAACATACACATAAACTTCTGAGGATTTATTCATTTAGAAGCTATGACCTTTGTGTTGGCACTGGAGCTTGTGTGTTTATGTGTGTTTGTGTTGTGTGTACTGTAGTCGGTCTCTCTCCAGGATGTTAATAGAGTAATGAAGACCGATCAGCTTCTCTGCAGCACGTGGTGGGAGCAGGTCCAGACTCTGCAGGACTTCTGCTGGTCCACCCCCAGCTTCATCCATTCACAGCTAGCACTGTCAGCTTTCGAGAAAGCAAGCATTGAACAAAACGTCGGCTGCTTTCATTGAGGCTCTAAGATTAGATGTTTGGAGCGAGGTCACCCATCTCCTTAGTTTTAGTTTTTTTTTTTTTTTCTGTCTGGCGATGGCCCTGTTGGCCACTGTTAGAGATCTCCATTGTTTTGACATGTCAGAGGAGGCAGTGCTGCTTCTAAAAGAGCCTTTGGATGCAGCAAGAGCCTCCATTGTGGTTGTAAAGAAGGAGGATGAGGTGCCAGAATCAGCCAGAGATCCATGGCTCTGTCTCTATTGTGTCTTTAAGATGGTCAGCTCAAACTCTGGAAGTGGCTGCCATGAATTACAGGGGGGATGGAACCAGCTGCAACAAACCCCTGAAAGAAGAAGATTCCTTAGTTAAATTTAAAGTTAAATTAGTTAAATATATATATTGTTTTTAACATTAATAATTAGCATATTAGATTGAATTGGATTCAAGTGTCTGAAAATTAGAGTAATGGCTGCCATTAAATAAATAAATATAGAAAAATGTAAATTTCAGTAACATTTCATAAAACTACTGTTTATATATTCTAAAAAATATATAAAAGTAAAAAAAAAATGCATCCAATTGATGTTTCAAATTAATTATTCATATTTACTACAAATGAGCCATTAGAAACCAATACTGGTTGACCATTAGTCCTTAACTAAAAAGACACATGCTGTTGTATGACTTTCTTTCATGAAGCACCAAATGACAAATTTAACAGTCTCTGAGCTGAAAATGGAAGGGGATCAGCTGAAAAAAAGACAAAAAGCACTATAAAAGCATCAGAAAAGTGGTCATACTGCAACCTGTTCGAGTTTCGAAAGATGTGGTGAGTAAATGATGGCACAATTTTTATTTTTGGTGGAACAATTCCTTCTTGTTCTTCTCAGTTTGTCAAATGATGACAAAGGCGGAAAGAGAGGTTAGACGAGCTATTAGGATTGTTGAAGTCTGCCGGATAAGTCTAGACAAACATGAAGTTTCCATTGAAGCGGAGAATCAGCACCGACAAGCAAGACAGAGAAATGCCAAAACGAAACAATAGCAGGCAGGAGAGATCTCAGGTGAGACATATGTTCCACTGATTCAATGATTTATTCTCCACCCATGAAACAACAGGCTGAGACTTTAGCATGATTGCTCTCACGTCAGTGCACTCATTGTAGCCAGAGGTGGTGAGTGTAATGACAGGCTGAGTTCTAACACGTCCGCTCACACACTCATAGGCTTTCCTCATGCTCTTTCATCCCTTGGAGGCAGTTGCAAACTGATTAGCCCTTTCTATCGAGAGCGACTCGTGGAATCAACAGAGCTGCTCATTAACCAAGCAATACTAAGCAGATCAATACTCCACGCAAGTCGCAAGCCCAGGAGGAGACACTGAGCCTGGTTTTAAACAACCCCCAGAAACAACTCACTGTGTCTTCTGCACTAAAGCAAATGCTATAACATCTCTTTCACAGCCACAAATATAAGCTACTGTATTTGTTATGTAACACAAAAAATTAACCTAGCTTGAAAAAGTAGCTAGTTCAAATGTCCATACTCATGTCTATCGTGATAATTATCGTGCAAACTAGTTGTAGGTATTCAATGTTGAATTTTGGTTGAATTTGCAACCTCGTTAGCTTTTTCATAATTGTTATAGATTTGATAAATTTGATTATTTGAATCCTTAACTAATATATAAAAAAAAGTTTTCAGTGTCACATGATCCTTCAGAAATCATTCTATGTTCTGTATTTTCTTGATTTGGTGCTCAAGGAACATTTCTTATTGATATCAGTTTTGGAAATGTTTTTGAAGATAGCAAAATCAGGATTCTTTGAGGAAAATAAAGTTTCAAATCTTTTGTAACATTACAACCATTACTGTCTGGCTTTTGATCGCTTAATGTGCCCCTCGCTAAATAAAAGTATTCTATATAAATCTCACTGACACCAAACCTTAAACATTGGTATATATTTTATTTTGACGTTTTGATATTGACAGTTAACATTCTCTAAAGGTTAAGAATGAAACGAAGCATTAAATTGTAATAGTTTTTTTTTTTTTTTTTACCCTATTTGTGGAAAGTGTCCATTATCTTTTTGCAGGCTTTGAAAATGTTATTTCTCTCCCTCTAAATACTATCCTTTTTAATTGTTTAAATTTTCCTTTTCCTTTCCTTTCTTTCATTCCACAGTGAAGGGATGTAATCACCATTTCAGTTTTGGCTGAGGTATCATGCTCAGATTTTGCGTAGCCAGAAGTCTCTAAACACTTCCCCTGCCTCTCACACCTGTGACCCCAGTAACATTTTATAACTTGTATGACATTAAATTTATAGCTTGCATATATATGCATTACATGATTGCAAGAGTGCAGCAGATCTTTGTGAAAATATCTTAGATTTACTTTAAATGCATCTATTTGTTTGCTCGGTGTACAACCGTATTTCTTAATATAGACCAGCACATATTGCCATTTCTTCACTAATATCCCAAGGCCAGAATGACAAGCTAATTTTTCCTTTGGGCTCCAATTCTTTTTCTCTTTCTTTCATATTCTCGCATGCATTTCTAGCGCACGTGCCAGAGCAAAGGTCATCTATTGTACAGGCTCATAAAAAGAGCAGATCAGAGCTGAATCAAGGCCTATTTTATCAACTAACCTAACACTAAATACATCTGACAACCTTCCAGGCACTGCCGCATTGCTGCTCGACTTCTAGTGCCTTTTCCATTAAGACAAAATATAGCTCTGTACTTACCTCATGGCCCGAGCAATAATATGTTCTCACTAAACATCCATCCAATGTTCATCCACTGCCACCGTGATGCATATAGATTTATCTTCGCTCGCTCTTGATAGCCACTATACCTTTACCATTAAACACACACCCACAGGTGCACTCAACCTTTCCACTCTCATAAGAAGTTAAATCAAATTTATACCCAACCTCAGGCACACATCCCCAGTCGCACTTGCAGCTCGCCAAGAGTCTATTATAGCTCTCGACTCAGCACTCTAATGTGCTGAGATCATTCAGCATCTCTTTTTCTAGCTGCTCTCTTGCTGGAGATCTTTTGACTCATACAGATGCACATTGTACAATTAAAATGGAAAGGACTGAGTAGTCATACAGTACAAGATCAGAAGTGGTTATGGCCCATTACTGAGGCAAGTATTATTAATATTGCTCATATTTGGGGTTACGGGTTTTTTTGAACCCATAAGCCTGAATAGGGACTCATTGTCAATGGAAGGTCTACAATCTTCGACTGTACACAGTGTGTAAAACCGCAACAATTTTCACTCAGAAATTGTTAGTAAATTTCACAACAGTTACTAAGAAACAGCGTGTAAGTAAAAATAGTATTTTCACTTGTTTAAGGACTGATGCCTTCTATGAACTATTAACTTTTAATTTGCTGCTTTATTAATAGTTAGGTAGGATTAAGGGATCTAAATAGTGCATTAATATACACTTTAAAAGTACTAATAAACAGCAAATATGCTAGTAATATGCATGCTAATAAGCAACTAGTTATTAGTGAGAATTGATTGGTCCCTAAACTAAACTTTTACTGTATTTTCTTGTAAAACATACTTCAGTAATCTTTGTGTTATTTACCATTCAGAACAATCATTTTTGGCAGTCTAGAGACCAACTAGAACGCCTAAGCAGCCACCGGCCATTGCTCTCAAAACCACTCTGAACTCCCAAGCAATGGCCTAGCAGCCATCCGCTCTTATTTTATTTATTTATTTTGAAAAAGTTAAAATGTAGTTTTATTTACTCCTACATATCTTACATCATATCTGTCCGAGATCTGCCTGCCTTAAAGTTGAGTAAGATTTTTAATGAAACTGGTGGGTTGCTTAAGCTTCATTTCAGTTTCCAATTGGGGGCTTCTTGTATTTGAAGGCCTTTCTCAAGCAGACACACACACACATTTTATGCTTATTGCCTGTGTGATTTGGAGGTTATGAAATTTTATGCTGTATTTTGAATTTATATATTTTAAATGTGTGTGTGTGTGTGAAAGAGAGAGAGAATGAGAGTAATATAGTGCATTGTATCATTTTTATAGTATTGTAGAAGGGCTTATGCACATCTATGGCAGATAATGGATTAAAATACTTTATATTTTTATACAATAGCTCAAGTATTCATTCTGGTTCACACAGCTACAAATACATACACAAACTAATACACCTAGAGAGGGAACACCAGATTGCCTTAACAGGTGTTGCCTGCCTAATGTGACACTTATTGAATATAAAACTGATGAAAGAGACAAACCAAAGCTTTTCCCTTCTAATTGCCCTCCCACCCCCACCCCTGTTTGAACAGGCTCACCGTTTTGCATAATTATTTTTTTTAATTATTATTATTATTATATACACACATGCACAGGTCCCTCCGAGAATGTGTCTGTTCTTTCCGAGCAGGTGTGACATTTTCTCTGATGATCTGTGATCGCCGCAAGCCACACCTGTCTCTCACACACATACACACACACAATGAGAGTTGTGTACTCCCTAGCATAGTATTTCAGTTTAGTGCAGTTTGTAGAACTCTCACACTTCTTTCACAATCTAAGACTATAGACATTTCTAAACCTCCCACAAACTGCTCATAACCTAGTTTTTTAAATTAGGTTAGTATTAGGATTACACATCTCGTTTTATTGAGAGCCACATTTATTATTTCGCCACATTATATTAAATATTTATTTTTATTTTTACTTATTTATTTATATATATATATATATATATATATATATATATATATATATATATATATATATATATATATATATATATATATATATATAAAGCAATGCAATAAATCAATCAAAAGTGAAAGTTAAGATATTTATAATGCTACATAAGACTTCTGTTTCAAATAAATGCAGTTCTTTGAATTGTTCTGTTCATCAAAGAATCCGTATTACGGTCCCACAAAAATATTGAGCAGCAAATGTTTTCAACATTGAAAAAAATAAACTAACTAAATCAGCATAAGCAAAAGATTCTGAAGAATCGTGTGACTCTGAAAAATGGGAAACTTGAACAACCTTTAAGGAATAGTTCACCCAAAAAATTTAAATTACACCATTTATAAAGCTTTGAAGAGCCAGGACATTTGTTCATATAACTCCGGTTGTATTCTTTTGACAGAAGAAAGTAATATAGTACACTTAGGAAAGCTTGAGGTGAGAAAATCTGGGTAATTTACTTTTTTGGATGAACTATCCCTTTAAAGGAGACTTAGTTCTGCAGTTATATCAGCAATAATGAAGCACAATACACACCAGGTGCACCTCATAATGCCTTTCCAGTGGTGTTCCAGTTCTGTGACCTGTCCTCCAGGCCACCTGCTCCTGTTGTGAGTTTGGACTTGGGCCGGGAATAAGAGGTCCAGGGTGTGATGATTGGAGGATAGAGAACTCCAACACAAGACTGCCACAGCTGAGGTCAAATGGTAGTTGTTTACTGTGCTTTCAACACCATAAGAATTCATTTTCCCTTTTTTTATCATTCTATTCATCCACCCAAAATAAAAGAGCATTTCTTTATTTAGCTATTTATCACATTCCAAGGGTGTTTTATTTTGTTTTTCTTTCCATTGGCCTGAGTCAACATGTATCATGGCGTACATAAAAGGATAGTTCACCCAATAATGAAAATTCTGTCTCCAATTACTCAATGTCATGCCTTATTTGGTTATCATTGACAAAAACATTGAGACATTTCCCAGAATATCTTCTTTAATGTTCAGTTTAGAAATGCCCATTGAGACTTTTATATTCAGTTCAAAACAATGGGGCAAGACTGAAAAATAATGCGCGGTCACTGCGGTCTTTCATACATGATGAAGTTTGAAACGTAGTACTGCTGTGAACAGTCATTATCTCAGAAATGTATCTCAGTATTTCTGTGCACAAGTTTCATACTGATCCCTACTGAACATCAGTATCCATTCATTTCGGATAGACTACAGTTGAAATATGTTTTGTCCATTTCCCTCGAATTCCAGAAATCTCCAGCCTTTTTAGTTTTCCACAAATTTCTGAATCTGACTCCAGCACAGATTTTTGACAGAAGTGCACAGCCCTGCAGCTTAGACAGAAGACCGGATAGGATTTGAGAGTTTAAGATACAGAAATTTAAGCCCACATTTTCATGTCATTGATTAGGATTTCACTATGCAAACAAGATAAACGCAGCTTCCTGCATTGCAGTAAGAGGGGCAAGCATGGCATTTGACCTGGCCAAGTTAATTCAGTGCCTCCATGAGACGTCAACAGAAACTAATGTGGAAGAGCATAAAACAACAGCTAGGCTTGGTATTTTACAGGTACATTCGGTTATTACGATTTTTAAATGCTCCTACCAGATTTTTGGTCATATAAATAAAAATTGCAAATTGGATAAATGTACATCTTGTCTGTGTAGGTCATAGTAGAAAAATCCTTAATTGTATGAATTCTGTAGGTTGTTCTAAGCAGAAGCCCAAATGTCCTTAGAGACATTTTTGAGAAGGGAAAAATGTTCCATCCCATGGCATCATTCCTGGAGTGGCTCTTAAATTTATGAAGTGTCATATTTTTAGAGCTGAATCTCAGGGACTAATATTGATAAATCAAGGCCTGGGTTTGTGGTTTAGTTCTTTTAAACTCACTATATAAGACTTAGTATCTTACATTTCACTTGTAACCTTAGTCCAATATGAACACAAAAAGAAGGAAAGCAGTTTGTCATATTTAGTATTTTTGTTTTTTGCATGTGATGGCCTGCTTAACCTGCTCGCATTCAAGCCCTCTGGCTCGTACTGCGCTAGATGCTGTGACCCATGTGCATCCAGACCACACCTGAAAATGACATGCATGTGTTTTTCATCCTACTCTGTGATTAAAACATTCATCCTCTACCTGAATAGAGAGCTTACAAGTAGTCAGTGATTCTCACAGGACACTGGATCTGTACAGAAGTCAGGCTGCATAATGCAGTGCAAATTCAGTGGGAGTGGTCCACAGATATGTAGAGCACCCACAATGCATCTCTACTGGAAAGAAAAGAGCTGACAGTATGCACATCAGTATGGGAAAGGAAATTAGGGTGTCTATTATCGTTGCTGTGTGTGTGGTGTGTGTGTGTGTGAGAGAGAGAAGAAAAAAAATCTTTAACAGGAGAAAAGGACCATCTCTATTTAAAGCTGGATTAACTGAGAAATGTCAATAAAACCTCATTTTAAAAAAATTCTAGTGAAGAAGTAGGAAGTAACCAACAAAAGAAAAGGAAATATCAATACAGTAGTGTGTTGTGATACTCTATCATCACAACATTGAATCGATAACTATTTCAAATGATTGTTATTTCGCATTTTAAAAGAGTTGTTCACCCAAATATGAAGAATCTGTGATCATTTGTTTACTCTCATGTTGTTCCAAACCTGTATGACTTTATTTCTTCTAAGGAATATACTGAAAAAGCAGAAATGTTGAAAATTGTCACAATGGAAGAAAACAGTGAAGGTGAAATTGCCCTTTTAAAGTGTGTCATTTCTAGCACTTTAAAAAAAAGTTTGTAGAAAGTACATTGAACTCTTACATGTCACATTGAAAAGCTGAGTTATGAAAATCCTAACGGTGAAAGTCAATGTAGCATGACTGCTCAGCTATATCAAGTGCATGGATTAGCTGTGTTTTTTTGCAACGCCAACAAGAACAAGCTGATATTAAGACTGGGTATCGGTAACAACATTGCAATGGGATTGTGATTAAAACTGTCTGATCCAAACGAGAGACCCACTGTGTTCATGAGAGAGTAAAAATGATAATACGGATAGAATAATGACCATTTTGAAGCAATAATGTCTGATATATCAATATTGGATTCCGTGCTTGATATGATATCAAATAAGTAAATGAATTTCTTGCCATGTGGAAAAAATGACTTACAAATAATCAAATAATTCTATAATGTATAATATCTAATAATGTTCTATATTATTATGTTATATAGTATTAAAATGACCAATCTTTATGAATGTATCACTGTATGATAGTTGGAAGTCAAGCATTTACAGAATGCTCTCTTTTTTAATCCTATGAATTATCCGATAAATAATATATAGATTCTATACAATTATATTTGATAAATGCATGTTATTTTGAATGATTTTGGACTTATATATATGTCAAAATATAGGAGAAATTATCTGTAGCTACTTCTGTTACATCGCAACATTTTATGGAAACTAGTTTTCTCACCTTTTTTTCCTTTTCTTTTTTAATAATAGTTTTTGTTAATAGTTTTTGTAACCTTGCCACTCAACATTTCAGTCTAGTTGAGTTTGTCTATCATCCTTTGTTGGGAACAAGAAGAGGGAGAAAGATATGTGAAACCCTGCTGAAATCCACCCTAACCTGAGCAGGCTGTTGTTCAGCCCTGCACGCTTTCATAAATGCAGGCATTAATTATGGATTTATTGCTGTCCTTGTCTGTGCGCAACTGTGTCACTCTGCAGACCTCAATTATTCATGAGCAGTAGGAGCGGGATAAAGGGGGGTGCACTCATGCAGGACGGTGCAGTTTACAGATTATTTCTCTTTCAGCACCAAATCGTCCCGCTCGCTTTATAGCAGTATTTTAATGATTTGCTCCCCATTTCTCATTTAAAACTAAGACTAATAGCAGTCAGTGGTGACATTTCTGTAATGAGGATGTTGAGGGTGTATTTAAACTGACTCTCTGTGATATAAGTTTGTGTATGAAACTGGGACTTTGAAAACTCTACTTTTAAATAAGTAGAATTTCCTGCTGAAGAGGCACTTTATTTAATGTAGTAAAGAGATATGTCGTCATGCATTGCGCACTTCTTCCCTGGAGAAATTATATGACGTTTACTCTTTTACACACATCAAATAAAGAGTGTTTTATAGAGATGGGCCATATTCTAGACTTTGATAGCAATTTAGATTTTGCTTGAATCTTTTATCAAGATTTATAACACTGAAAATAATCAGTTAGTTTTTTTAACCTTTTCTACACTATTTCTGACCATTACACAGTGTCCTTACGAGGTCCAAACCATGCTGTGTGATGCGACACAATTAAAACCATTTGCTATTTACCTATTAGATTTTACTGTGGAGCTATGAGAACGCCATAGCAGCAACTCGTTCCCCATGATCACATACGTAACCTGGGATGTTTTTGAACAGTTTTGAAGATTATAATAGTGCAAGGAAGATCTTTAATCAGTTTATTAGCTGACTTCAGTGTAAACCAGCAAGAATGTGGGTAAATCGTATGTTTCTGTGAAGTAGTGCCCCATGTGTGCACCCTGTTGACTGCTGTAGTGATGTGCATAAATAGCTGGCGGTCGGCTGTACTGAGACACTACAGAAGGTCACTCTATTGATTCAGTCCCGCACTGCAGCCTTTGATTACCGGGCTTGACACACCACCGCAATCTATAATGCATTGTATATGCTCTGTGCTGAAATCCATAATGACTCTCTATATTCCACCCTCATTCATAATGAAGGATAAACGGTGCCCACTTTCCCCAATCTGTCAGATAGTCCCCATCCGTCAGCCTCATTTTACATGCACAGTGAGTGGCACATTATTTCAGCTCTGTAAATGGTTCACTTTTAAGATACGACGTGGCTACTCGCGGGTGTGCTGTGTGTATTAACTTGAGATTGTGATACAAGTGCATTTTGACAGTTATTTCTCATTTAAGTCGATAAATGAATGTACAAGCATTGACAAGTTAAACTAGAATCACAGCGAGTGTGTGTGTGTGTGTGTGTGTGTATGTGTGTGAACCAGTTTGCACTGAATTGAATGCGATGAGATAAATTTTCACTGGATGCACACAAAAACAGACATACCCTGTATACATATGGTCCATGTACATAGAATACTAGACCACTGTTTCCTCATAAAGTGCTATGTATACTTACATATTGCTTGCTTTTTCTGTAAATGATGTGAAACTGAATGCATTATGCAAACGTTTCAAACAGTTACATGCAACATTTTCACATGACCTCATTACATACTTTTCATTTTGCATGCACAAAAAAAAAGGAAGAAAAAAAACAAAAAGAAGTATTACATTTCATTCATTGCAGGAGATTTATTTGGAAGTTCACGTTTATGCATTTGGAAGCTTTAATCCAAAACGTCTAACTTGGCAGTTAAGGTGCACATTTTCCTTTTTTTTTCTGTCTCAACTCTTTGAGCTACAGGAAAGCTCAATAAACTTGGAGAGATGGTTTTAGTTTGACTTGATGTAATCCATAAGGTTCATTAGTACAAACATAATATATAGTACATACAACATACAGTAAATGTAAACATATACATACTTGTGTATTATTTTATTAACAAATGTAAGTTGTCAACATTTGACAAAAGCCAACATTACAGTATATACATGTATGTTTATTATATATTTTATTATATTTATGTACAAAAAAATTACACTTTAACAAGTCAGAATTGGTTTGCTTTGCAATGGTGTTGTGCAATGACTCAAGGTGAAATTTTCTTTTCTACTTCCTGTAAAGTGATACATTGATGAACAGTTGTTCCCTGTGTCACTGTTATTGCCCTTCTATGTATATTCATGTATGATTTGGAACTTCTCTTAAGATGGCATAAGAAACAGAAAACATTAATGTGTTACAAAGAATAGTATTCTCAACAGATCTGGGGTCTCTCTTTTCTTTCAAATCATTCTTGTTATTCCCTTTCTTGTCCTTCCCTGCACATTTTTGTAACTGATTAATTCTAAGGAATCCATTATTTGCACTTTTACTTTGTGCTGACTTGACAACTAGCTTTCACCACTCACTATAATCCTCAGTAACAGCTGTATGACTAGAGCGTTGTCAGCAGCTAAGCTCAATCCAGTTTTATATTCAGTGGAGGAAAAGGCAGAGCGAATAGATAATCTCAGACCTCACTTATGCCTTTATCTCTCACAGCTAGCGCAAGCATGTCCTATCATCTCACTGATCACACACGCTTCTGTGTTTTTACAGGAGCAGAATCCCTTGCAGTCCCTAGAGGAATAAGAACTTATCAGAGCCGTTGGTTCTCTGAAGTGTAGTCTCTTAAGTGAAGTCTCAAAGGATCTCAAAACCCTCCGCCCAATCTCTGCGAGGGGCCACTGCCATGATATAACCTCCAAGTCTCTAAGTGCAGTTTGACCCAGCGACCCCTGACGTCCCCCTTCCGCTCTAGAGGAGCCCTGAGGTGGAGCGCTACCACTGAGCTGAGTATGCCTCAATCTCCGGTGTTGTGAAAGGAGAGTGTGCGCTGGGCAGCTCTAGGCGCCATGCGTCCGTGGACGGGCTCGTGGCGCTGGATTATGCTGGTGCTGCTAGCCTGGGGCACGCTGCTTTTCTACATCGGGGGTCACCTCGTGAGGGACAGCGAGCATCCAGAACGGTCTAGCAGAGAGCTCTCCAAGATCCTGGCCAAGCTGGAAAGGCTGAAACAGCAGAATGAAGATCTGAGACGCATGGCAGAGACTCTCAGGTTGGTGAAAGGTTGAGAAATGTTGTTATTTCTTTCAAATTATTCAATTTTCTTTAGGGTTTGTCTTTAAATGCGAGTTACTTGGTTTGCCAGGATAATTTGGCCATCTACTGGAATGGTTTTCCTGCAGGCCAACAGGTTTGAGAAGTCTAATGTGTGATATGTTAGCTGGATTATAATCTTCCTCCACAAATCAGAAAATGATAGATTTATTGCTTGTTATCCAAATTTGTCTAACCATAAGCATAATTAATTTAGCAATAATCATATATTATTTTAGTATTCATTTTAAATTAGCTTTTATTTTTATTTTTTATTTTTCATTTTCATTTTAATAATTTACTTTTAATTATTTAGCTAATAATTTAAGTATGTAATAATAATAGTTTAATCATTTAAGAATTAATATTACTTTAACCTAAACTTGTGGTTTGTAGTTAGTTTGCAATAGTAGTTGGTATGTAGTTAGATTCCAAAATAATGTTTCTAATTTCAGTTGCTTTTCGTCGAATACTTTTATTTCATTTCAGCTTCATTTCAATTAATGAAAATAATTTTTTATAGTTTTTAGTTAAACAATAATAGCACTGACCACAAGCCATTTTTGTACAATGGCACTCAGTTCATCCTTTTTTTATCACTACAATTTACTTTAGAAAGGGGCAAGATTATGAATTATGATGTTAATGTTAATAATATACTAATATCTTATTGCTTTTACATTTAGCAGATTAGAGTTGGATGATAATATAATTTACATGCTGCATTGATATAAACAATCAAGCAGTTGAGATTTGCGATGCTTTATATTGGATAAGGTGCTGCAGGCTACTAGTACTTTTTTAAGCACGGTAAATTCCTT